>NC_045429.1:408242543-408549918 GCF_902635505.1 Sarcophilus harrisii | reverse complement strand
TGGAGTGGAAAAAGCATTGGATTTTCAGTCAGAATAATGATAATAGTAATAATAACAATAATAATAATAATAACATTTATGTAGCACTCATCATATTCCAGGTACTGTGCTAAGTGCTTTATAATCATTATCTCACTTGAAGACGATTTTTGTCCTTCAGCATCTTTACTTAATAACCATAGGCAAGGCATCTGCCTTTATTGAGCCTCAGTTTATTAATTTGTAAATTTTATTTTACTTATTGTCAAATACAATCTGCAAAATAAAATGATCATATCAGCTTCCTAATTGTGCTAAGGAAAACACCTTGGAATTGCAAAGTATTTTGTAGGCGTGACTTATTGTCATTAATAATACTCTTTTTGCAAAGATGTGGTTCCTATATATAACAGAATTTTAAAGCTGAGAGGTATCTTAGAAAATTATTTGCTCATAACTTCTCATTTTACAGGTGAAAAAACTGAACCTGAGAGAAAGGGAGTGGCTTGCCAAATTTTCAAAGCTAATAAGTGGAATAGCTGGGAGTCAGCAATGTTCTAATAAGAAATTTTATGTTCAGGGCCAAAAGACTTGAATGTGAATCCTATGCTACTAACTGCAATGATAAGCAATTTATGTCACACTTTTGTCTCAGTTTCCACCTCTGTCAAAAGAATGTGTTGGATCTAAGTTTTCCTCCCAAATTGGGATCCATGATGCTATGATCCTACCAACACAGGAACACTGTCCCTCAATGTTCTTTTCACAATTATGTACTACAAATATTTTAGAGTTCATTGTCACTTAGTAAGAATGGAATACCATGAAATATCATGCTATTTAGTAAGATACCAAGAAAAATTAAAATATTGGTATTAGGATCTGGAAAAGGGAAAGCATTAAATGGCAATGGAAGCAACACAGACAAGCATTCTCTTGCCACGGAGCACAGCTCTTTTTCACCTCCTGTTAGCATCTGTTAGTTTAGAAAGGGTTTATAGCAGTTGACTTATTAGGAGCTCAAGTTTGCCCTTCCCTTCTGTTTAAACTCTCATATAAAAGTAAAATTGGATCAACTGAGAACAATCTACCCAGCTGTTGATAAATAAGGAAATTAGAATAATTGCCAGCAAAAGAAGCACAAGTTAGCATTTAAGTGTACACACACATACACACACACACACACACACACACACACACACACACACACACCCAATGTCTTACTGGAATTCCTGTCATTGTACATGATGATTCTCTTTGTCTTGTGAACTCCTAATGTTGAAGATTTTGATTCCCACCTCTTACTTGACATTTCCCCCACCCCATTTAGGGTTTTATCAAATCTGATTAATTCTATTAATCCATTCTCTCTCCTATCCATCCTCACTAAACTCACTCTCACCATCCTAAGTTTATTCTTCATTATCTCAATCTATACTACAGTAAAAATGCACCTCCATACTTCTCCCTTCTCCCAGGCTTGATGCTTTTAGTACATCTTACATTCTGCTAAAATATTTATTTTCCTCTTGCACAGGTCTGATCATAGTCTTTTGCTGGTCCCAAATGTTAAGTGGCTCTCTGTTGCCTTGTATAAAATCTACATCTTTTAACTTAGCATTTAAAGCCCTCTACAGGCTGACTCTCATTTATTTCTCTTGCGTTTTTTTCCCCCTTTGCACTACTTATCCTTGTATTCTCTATACTCCAGAAAAAACTAAAGTACTAACTGTCCCATTGATAAGTCCCATGCTTTTCTGCTTCCATTCCTTTTCTAACACTTTCTTATGGATAGAATATACTCTTCCCTCACTCATTTAGAATGCACCTTTCAGCTCATCACTCAATTGAAAATGTTCTCTTATTTGCCAAGTCTTATGGCTGTTTCTCAATTCTTAACTATGTTGTTTCTGAAGTTTTTTATACTCTTGACCACACTCTATTTCTACTTACTCTGCATTCTCTAGATTTATTTATCTGCATATATATTGTTTTCTTCCAGTTTAATATAAATTCCTTGATGGAAGGGGCTATACTATTTTTATTTTTATAAAATATGAAGTAAAGACTCTGTAAAGGTTTATGCAGCACTGCTCAAGGAAGATTCATATGGTATCTAGCAAAAATTAATATTCTTACCATTAAAATGTTCTTTTATGGGGCATGAATAATTACCTAGCTTTAAGTAAAATGTTACATGAATGAATTCTCTACATAATGATTTCATGCTAAACTCACAATGTTTTGTTTATTAGAGAGGCAGTGTGATATAGCAGATAGCATACAGAGCCGGGAGATTGCAAGATATTGGTTCAGTTCAAACCATTGGTATTTCTTAGCTGTGTGAATATAGGCAAGTGGCATTTTCTTTGAGTTTAATTTTTCTTAACTATAAAATTGGGTACATACTTTTAATTTTTGCCTTCTAAGTAGCTGTAAGATCAAATTAGATAATCTAGGCAATGTTCTTTGTGAGCTTTTAAGCACTATAGCTATAAGCTATTAGCTATAAGGTTTTCTTCTTTCTTCTTCTTCTTCTTCCTCTTCCTCTTCCTCTTCCTCTTCCTCTTCCTCCTCCTCCTCCTCCTCCTCTTCCTCCTTTCTGGTTTTCCAATTATCTTGCTACAAGATAGAGGATATTATGAATAATAAATATGAGAGTAATAATTAATAGATCATCAATTCTCCCCTTTCTCATACTATATATTAATTTATTCTTTGACATTCTAGTTTCTAAAGCAGTCAGAATTATGCTTTATGTATTTGTATATATATTGTAATTGCTTATTTGTGTACCTGTTTTCCTCCCTGTGAATATAAATTCCATAAGGGCAGGGACTGCCCTCTCTTGTTTTTGTATCCATATTCTCAGTGAATACTACAAGCCTTGCAAGCAGTGGATATTTGACAAATGCTTATGAATGAATGAAGAATTTGTATGAGTTACTTATTCAGAATTCTAGTGAAGCAATGAGGAGATAATAGAGATAAAAGAATAGGGAGGAAAGAAAAGGAAGGATTCAAGTAAGGAAATCTTGAGTTCACTAGACAGAGAATTTCATCTTCAAACATCCCTTTCTTCCTCCTATGTTTATGGTGTGTAGAACTATGAGTCACTTCTCTCTCCTTCACCCCATGTTGTTAAAGGGACTGCCAGAGGGGCCTTAATAAGAGAAAGCTAATACCTTGGAGTTTCCAGGTAACTAACATTTTGTTTTATTCCCAGTCCATTGAGCTAACTGAGACAGAGCTCTTGCTGTTTTTATTTTCTTAAATGTTGGGGTCTATCATGAAGACTCTCTGGGACAGATGGTTCCACAGACTAGAAACAGGTTGAGCATAATCCAAAACAGACTGTGCACCAAGGGATGGTGAATAGCTTAGTGAGGTGAGGGTAATTATGGCATTACTTAGTAAATTGATTCTTCCTACTTATGTAAGTAAAAAGTGGTTAAGTTTTCTTGTGACTGGTTTGGTCAGGCCTCATTTTTTAATATTGTGATAGGGCTTTGGAAAACACTATTCTATTAGTCAAATGTCACATTTGATAGGTAGTGCCTTGAGTAATGAAGCAGCTTTATCTCTTTTGCTTAGTTAGCTTCAACAAACACATCAAAAAACATTTATTAAGCATTTACTTTGTGCCAATCTCTGTCCTAAGTGGAGAGAAAATAAGGTAAAAAAAAACAGTCTCTGACTTAAAAAAACTCACATTCTGATGTAATACCTCTCCTGCTTCAGCCATTTACTATCTATGTGACCCTCAAAAGCTCATTTAAGCTCTGTCTCAGTTATCTCATCTGTAAAATAGGGATAATAATAACCCTTAAGGGACATCGATGGTTACTGACTCCAAATCCATGCAGAAAAGTGTGAGATCCAAGGCAAAATTGGTATGAGTAGAGAAAACAGATCTTTCGAATTTGAAAGGAAGATGAACAGATAATAGAAACCAAAATATATTGAAATTAGTAATATAGAGGGATACATTCTGAATGGTGTCATTATTTTTAGTTTTCAGAGAGTAGCAACAGTACTAAACTTGAAATCAGGGAGACCTGGGTCTGAAATCTGAAAATGACACTGACATCATGTACAAATTATTGGAAATAGTGCTAGATCTGGAGTCATGAAAACCTGAATTCAAATTATGCTTCAGACGTTTACTATTTATGTAATCTTGGCCCAAGTCACAACCTCTGGATGCCTCAATTTGCTCAACTGTAAAATGAGGGTAATAATAGCATCTACCTTCCAGGATTATTGGAAAGATCAAATTTTTATGAAGTGATGATCATAAGACCTGTTACATAGATGCTTAATAATTCCCTCTTTCCCTCCCCCCTTCTTCCTGCCTCTTTTTTCCCTCCTTCCTTCCATCCTTTCTTCCCTATCTCCCTTTCTCTTTTCCTTTTTCCTTTCCTAACAGAAATAATGAATAGAAATACAATTTTAAAATTAGTAAATAGATGTGATGTCATTCATTAGAAGTAACTGAAACATAAGTACTGATGGGCTTGAGGTATTCAAGATGCTGGTGAGAGTTTCTCAACAAAGTTTTAATAAAGGGAAGGATCTCACATTCACCTTTTCCTCGAAGGCTCTCCCTCCTCCTCTTCTGCCCATTCAACTAAAATATCACTTCCTCAATTAATCCTTCTCTGATTTCCTCAGAGGTAATAACTATCCCCCCACATAACTTTATTTTCTTTATGTTAGGGAGCTCATAATTGTATTTGTCATGTAATAAATGTAATAAAATATATTAAAAATATGTGATTATGCCTTCTTCATGTTTTAAAAAATAAGCTCCATAAAGACAGCTTTTTGAATTTTCTAATGCAATACTCTGAGCAGAAAAGGGTCTTAATAAATGACTAGCACAGGTTATGAGATTATAAAAATGTAGTCTCTAGAATCAGACCTCTCATAGAGCTTTGCAAAACAGTAGAAATCCAGTTGTCTTCTTGCTATCTCTTTTCCTCCCAAACTTCTGTTCCAGTATTGGCCACCTTACCATGGACTGTAGCCAACATATTCGAGGAGGAATGGAATAGTAATCTTCTACCACTCTCTGACATCTTTTCCTGAGTATAATCTTTGGAAATCCTGACTTTGTAATAAATAAACTTATGGGAATATGAATAACTGAACATTTGGACCCGGTCCTTCTATTGCCACACACACATACACTTGATTCAACAAAGACTTGCACTAAGGGTTTCTGGGAGTATAAAAATTATGCCTTTTTATATTTATAGTTTCATGCATTAAAATGTAGCACATTAAAATGTGCTTTTGTCACTTAATCCACATATATAACTCATAAATCCAGAGTAATCATAAAGATGCTCCTTTATCTTAAATTTTAGGAAAATAAGTTAGAATTTTCTGAATCACTCATCTTGGCTTGTAAAGGGTTTACTTACGCAGTAAAAGAGGGCTTCAATTTTGACCTGCATCATTTTTATCCTGCTAGAACTTCCTAGTGGACTTGTCTAGAAGGCAATAAATTCCTTTTGTAATGTATTTCATGTTTTCTCAGGTCCTTGATGAGGTCTCCAGATTCCTTGCGAATAATTTTTGTCTGACACATTCCCTAAAACTGGCACTTGGGACTCCAAAACATCATGCTTGCCTGTGATCTAGATAGGTACTACTCTTTGAAGTGATGCAATATTTTACTTGTTTTTGTTTTTGTTTTTTTTTTTGGAGGGACAAGCAATAGGGGTTAAGTGACTTGCCCAGGGTCACATTGCTAGGAAGTATGAAGTGTCTGACCCTGGATTTTAATCTAGGTCCTCCTGACTCCAAGGCCAATGCTCTCAATTGCCCCTGACATATTTTATAAAGGGTCTCTCTAAAGCCAACTCATAATAGTATTGACATTACAGTTAGTTGCATGTAAGTCTATGTATAGAGGCCAAGATCCTGCCCTGCCATCATGTTACTTTTCTTTTGACTGATCTGTTATACTAAAGCTTAAGGAAGCATTCCCTCAATGTGTTTCTTACTCTGCCTCTATCAAAGGATATAACAAATCACTGCATATCTCAGCAGATCAAAGCACTTACCAATTGGACAGTTTCCATTATCCTATCTATGGAGAACACCTATTAACACAAAACATTTTCCAGGTGATGAATAAAAGAAAATAATATATATTACTTTGGAAAAGTTGCTGAACACCACCCTGGGCATTTGGCCTTTTCACCCAGAGAGCCAGAGAGTTCTTACTAATCTAAGAAGAAAGAATTTCTGAGCTTAAAAATTCACAAAAAATTGAGATTCTGTGAATTTATATTAAAAAATGTATAATCAGTACTCTTCAGTAAACATATTTGTAGATTTATAAATTTCATTTTTCTTAATAGAAATCTATTTTTCTTCCTTCTACTCTTTCTTCATTAAAAATACTTATAAAATATGTATGGCAAAATAAATCACATTCCTTCATTGTCCATGTCTAAAATATATACATCTAATTCTATATTATGAATCCATCCTCTCCCTTTCTGTAAGGTCATGGATAAAATGCATACATGTACGGGAATCAATCTACCAAAGCACATTAATGCTTGTATAGATTAATTACAAAGTACTTTTAAAAGGATAATGGGCTAGCTAAGTACCTGTAGGAATATTTAATGCTTATGGCTAAACTGTACCATTATAATAAAAATGACAATGCTACTGAAATTAAATGTTATGCTAATAAACTCAATGCAGTAATGCTCTACAGAAATTGATAAAATAATGACAATTAATTTGGAGAAACAAGAGTTCTAGAGTATTAAAGGAAATAAAACAATAGGAATAAAAGATTAATAACAATTATAGGCATCAAACTACAATCTAAAGCAGCCATCATGAAAACCATTTGATCTTGGTTAAAAAATAAAAAAAAGTGGTGTGACAGAATAGACCGATAAATGAAATCACAATAATGAAACTCAATTACCCAATATTGAACAAACTCCAAAACAAATTTGACTTAGGGGATGACAAGGTGGTATGGTGGATAGAGTGGTGGGCTTGGTGTCAGGAAAACCTGGTTTTAAATCTAGTCTCAGGTGACTTTGGGCAACTCATTTAATCTCTTGTATAACTCAATTTCTCATTTGTAAAATGAGGCAAATAATTATTTTATACATACTTTCATAGTAGTCTAACCATGATAAATATAAATACAATAGGTAGATATTATGGAACACTAAGGTTTACAAAGTACTCTGCTGTTGTTACTACTATTACTGCTGCTGCTGCTGCTGCTACTACTACTACTAGTACAACTACTACTATTACCTTTACTACTCATTTACATAGTGCTACCAGGTGTTGTGCTAAGTGCTTCACAAATATCATGCTATTTTATTCTCAGAAAAACCCTTGGAGGCAAGTTCTATTATTCATTTGTTTTTCCATTTGTTTGTTTGATAAAGGGATAGAAAATGTGTCACACAAATGAAATGGAGTATTACTTATGCTTTAAGAAACAATTGTTATGATGAATTAAGGGAAGCATGAATAGAATCACATAAACTATGAAATGTAAAGGAAGAGCCAATAAAACAATATATAATGACTATAACAATATAAATAAAAAGAGAAACAATTGTAAAAAAAGATGAAAATGAATATTACAAAATTACAAAGAATAATCATGGTCCCAAAGAGACACAAGAGAAAATATTGTCTCTACATTCCTTTATAGAAATGAGGAGTCCGTTTGTATAAAAAATTGCATTTTTTTCTTAAATTATTATGTTTTATATATAGGATGGCTGTCTGGGTGGAGGAGGGAGAAAGATACAGGGGAATATTTAGGCAATGAAAAGCAACAACAAGAACACAATGCAAAGTATCTTTAAAAGTTTAATAAAATCCTTTTTTATTTATTTTTATTTTTAAATAGTATATTATTTTCCCAAATACATTCAGATAGCTTTCAACATTCACATTTGCAAAACCTTGTGTTCCAGTTTTTTTTTTTTTTCTCATTCCTTGGCCCCTCCCCTAGACAGCAAGCAATTCTATATAGGTTAAATATGTACAAAAGAATTCTCTTTTAAATACATTTTGAATAGAATATCTCCATCCTGCCCCCCAATTTGGTAGTTCCTTTAATTACATTTTACTTTCTGAGATTAGATAATTTAAATTTCTAATTGGCTTTAATGTTAGTTTTGTTAATATATATATAGTTAATATATGTATGTAAATGTACTATACGTATACATGTATTCATACACACATATAAACATATATATTCTTGCTTTTATTTTCAAAGAAAACATAAGTAAGCAAAAAAACAAGCTAGGCAAGGAGGTGCTATGAAGGGTAGAGTGTTGTGTCTGAGTTCAAACGTCTTTCTTAGTTCAAATCTGGCATCAGATTTTTAGTAACTGTGTGACCCTGGGCAAGTCACTTAACCCTATTTGCTTAAATTTCCTCATCTGTAAGATGATTTGGAAAAGGAAGTGGAAAATCAGTCCAGTATACCTGCAAAGAAAATGGAGTCACAAAGAGTTGGATTTTACTAAAAATGAATGAATAAGAAAGTCTTTTCAAGAACCAACTTTAAGTTTTGTTTATTGATTTCTTTACAATTCTTTACAATTCTTGTTGTTTCTTTACAATTAATGAATTTCTTATCTAATTTTCATGATTTCCTGTTTTTCTTTTTGAACCATGACTTAGCTTTGTTTAATCATGACAAAAAGTCCTTTAACCCTCCATTTTCTTTTTTTCTAATTTGCTATTTTCCAAATTTATTAATATATATTTTAAGATATATAATCTTTTGCCCCAAGAATTACAACATGGAAATTTTGTTATATTGGTCCACTTTTATCAATGTTTGTCACATTGTTACTAATTGTTTTTTTTTTAAATTTTTTTTTGTCTGCTTATTTTGTGTGTGTGTATGTGTGTTTTTTAATTAAAGCTTTTTATTTATAAAACATATGCTTGGGTAATTTTTCAACATTGACCCTTACAAAACTTTCTGTTCCAAATTTTTCCCTTCTTCCCCATTACTAGTTGTTTTTATGACTTATACCTTGATCTCCTCAATTATGATTTTATTGTTATATCTCCATTTGATCTTTCTTTTGTCTGTGCTTCCTGTATTGATCACTATTTTGTTGTGCTATGGTATGAAAGTTAGCTTTTTAGTATTTCTGTTATATTACATTTATTTGAAACTTATCTGTGGTCTAATATGTGGTCAATATTTATAAAAAGTTCAATGTCTTCCTGAGAAATTTGTATGTTTGTATGTATATATACACATATACATATTATTAGATAACTACATATATGGATGCTTATACATGTTTATGTTGTTTTTACATACAGACATATATATTTATAATTTTTTTCTTTCATGTTCTGATTCATAAAATTCACTATAAATCTTTTAGATCTAAATTTTCTAATAATTTGTTTAATTTTATATTTATTTTCTTCTTTTACTACCTCTTAGAGCCTTCTAGGCAAGCAAAAGGAAACTTTGGGTGGGTCGTCTTGTCATCTCTGATGGAGTGACCCTTCCATCTCTCCTCCACTTCAGAGTATGTACAGATTTTCTCTATCTGCTTCCCACTGGCTATGGTGATTCATGAGTTCATATTGTGTGGTACCAAAAAGTCTTTTAAGTCAAGAACTTAGAGGATATGTTAAAGGAATGATAACTGCCCCTCACACAAAATTTTCTTACTGATCTCATAGTATCAGGATTAATCTTGACTTCTAGAGAATTTTAGGTTAGATTAAGGCTATCCTCCTGCCTCCTTTTGCTTCTAGTTGGGAACCATGATCTTGTGGCTTCTTAAGCAAGTATGTGTCTGGAATAGGGCCAGTTCTGTTTTGTGTCTTAAGTCCTTTGATAGAATGTTTTATGAGATCTTCAAAGGCAGCTGATGTCTTCCCTTTCCTAATGTCTGAAAAACATAGTATAGAAAGAACCTATTTGACCCTAATCAAACTACTCATGAGAAGTAAAATAGAAAATTAGACAACATACACAATTGCTAGTTAATAGCTCTTTTAAAGAAATTGTTTGCAAATTTCACAAGAGTTGAATATTAGTCATTCATTTAATTGTACTCATAATGATATATTGATTTTCTTCTAATCAGCGTATGAAACTCTAGTCCTTAGTATTTCACTTAATATGTGGAAATAAAAGTCCCCCTGTTGGAATACACGGGAGAGCTGTTGGAATACACGGGCGCTACCTGATAGTGGCTGCTGGAGATCCAACCCAGAATGGATCTCCTCTTGTGAAAGGATGATTGAAGGAGACTGAGAGGCAGTTGCTGTTCTCTGACCTCTCTGACTGAGAGGCTGTTGCATTGTCTGACCTCTCTCCTCTTCCCTCTGACTCCAATTTATCTCATTCCCAATCCACAACACCTGTGTCAGCAAAAGCTGCCCTGTAACTCCTTCAGATGCTATGATCCACAGCTGTGGAGGCTCTCTGAGAATTGACCAAAACAAAAAACAAGGAATTGTTAAGGGATAGTTTGGGATCATCATATTGAACCTGGGAAAATCATGAAGTCAAATAAAGGATAGAGAGGTTAGTGGGTAGATCACTGACGCCTGAAGGCCTCAGATGCATTTTTCTTTTTGTTTATCATTCTGTTTTATTTGACCAAATTTAAATATTATTTTTTGGCAAACATTCTAGCCACTTGGTCCCTTTCTTGGATTTGATTTATTTCTTTTTTGACCCAACTTAATTAAATTCTGCCATTTTTTGCAGGCTCAGAGGTTGGTGGACTTTCTGGACAGAACTTCAGTAGCTTTGGCGTTCCCTAATGTAGGAACCAGTCAGAAAAAATGTTCCAATCATCCTGCCTATCCACTTCCTTATATGGAAGGGCAGAATACACACACACACACACACACACACACACACACATTTTTTTTCCCTGCTAATTTCAAATTTTGGTGGAGAAAGATTGGATAGTAGATGAACTATGGGGTATGTTCTCAAATTTTTGCAGCCAGAGAACAAGCTTGTTTATCCCACTACAAGTTCACATGCCTGTTTCTAATTCCTTCAGACCAAACCATAAAGACTAGTGGTTGAGGAGTGCTGCATGAGCATGGCAAAGATTACCATTCTGCAGTACTAAATCATAAACTTTTTTAATTTTTGGTATTTCTTGCTTTATTTTCTTGTGCGTTCATTTGTAGTTCATAGTTATTGTCTTAATTATAACTTCAGTGCTTGAAGAGATCCTAGAAGATGCTGTGTTCAACTCCTTAATTTGACAGAGGAGGAAAATGAGATTCAAAAAGATGATGTGTGTCATAAAGGGATTAAATGTCTGAAATAGGGCTTTTAATACTCCAAGTTCTTCTTCCTGTTTACAAGACCACTGTTGTCTTTATATCTGGCTCACGTAATCCTTTTTTGGCCAGAGTATTTGAAAGCCAATAAGGGAATGGGGATAATGTTTAGTCTTCCATCTTGTTAATCATGTTAAGACCCAAAAGTCTGGGTCTGAAAACAGTTAGCAGATACAAGTAAAGAACTTTGATTATCTATCTTCCTTTCATTGCATTATTAACCCAGTCCCTTTTTGATTATACATATCCTCGACTACTTTCCCATACTATTGCAAGTCATTATTAATCATGGGATATAGAGCATTTTATGTAATCTATGTAGCCATGAATTTTTAATGTATTGCTTAGCTTTTCAAAAACTACTAATTCCCTAAGTTGTCTATTTTTTGATTGTTTGCTTTTAATGAAGAGATTATCATATATATGAATATATATGCATTTTTATATATACATTTAGTTTTTTGTGATAATATAATGAGTTTCTCTATGAATAATTAATTTTATATCTAAATGTCCAATTTAATTTCATGATAATCTCATAATGATGATAACATAGAGAATATAATAGTAAGAACATGGGGATTTATAAACCTAGGTCTGAATAGTGAAATCTGGATCTTAAAATTTATATAGTTTGGCTATAGGCCAATCATTTGACATATGTAAACCCCAGTGGCCTGTTTATCAAAATATTAAAAATGATGATTATACTGATTTTTAATAATGATATATCTGACTTCATTTATCTCATAAATGTTTTAAAATATGTGAATATTTTTAAGAGTCCATACCTATGATTTTAATAATCTAAACAATAATGTAGAATTGTGGAAACTGCTTCCATTGTTATTTATTATAACATAGTCATGGAAAGTTGTCGGAAGGCACTAAGTTAATGACTTGTTCATGGTCGGACAGCTAATATATCAGAGATAGGAACTGAATTCAGATATTTTTAGCTTCAAGGCTTGCCGTATGTCTATTCTGCCTATGCCTGTCCTATTATTATTGTAGCTAAAATTGACCAGAACTTATCCTGGTCAGCAATCCAAAAACAATAAAATCTCAAACTCTCAGTAGCTCTTATGACGTTTTAAATGGTTTGCCTTAAAAGCAGAATCCAAAAGAATTATGCTTAGATCTTAAGTGATCTATGAGTAAGCAAAAATTTCCCTTTTTTCTTGTATACTAGGGTACTTGCTTGCCTCATCAGCTCTATCTTTCTAAATATGGGTATTCTTATACAGTAAAGACATCCTCTTCCCAGCATAAGCATTGTATCCTAGAAAAATGATCAATTATATAAGCTTCTATAAGGTGTTTATGTGTATGTATGTTTGTGTGTTTGTGTTTGTGTGTGTATGAGGGGGAGTATAATACAAATAATGGAAAAAATGTAACTGCCTGAGAGAATACAGAGTTGATGTGTAAGAAATTAAGTACAAAAGGAAGGAAAAAAAAAAAACACAAAACCTTTCAACTTGTTAACTGCTAACTGAAATATGTCCTTAGGCCCTGATATATAATTCTTGAAAACAGATGTGCTTGTAATTTCATCAAGAACATCTGTATAGATGTGTGTGTGTGTGTGTGTGTGTGTGTGTGTGTGTGTTTGGTGTGTGTGTGTCCAGTAACTGATCTTTCCAATTAGTGTTGACTGAAAATCAGTCTACGTAAATTATGTAGTGGTGAATTGCTTTCCTGAGGGAGACTACATAATGGAGAATTGTACTGTCAGAGAGGATAGCTGTAAATCTTAGAGAAGCTTCTCCATGCTTTACATGCTGTAGTCCCTTGTTGAGAAATCCAGAAGTGCTTTATATCTGTCTTGTTAGTTTAGACCCTGATTTTTTAGTTTGGGATTATAAAAGTCCAAGATTATTTTAATTTAATTCAACATTCATTAATTAAGTTCTTGCCATTCCAAGTGCTGGGAATACAAGAAAATGTGGCTAACCTCAAGAAGTTAACAGTCTACTAAGAAGTTTATCTTCTAGTATTTCTCTTCTTCCTTTTTGTTCTGCCTTGATCATTAACACCAACCCAATGAACTTCAAATTTTACCACTTCTTAACAGCTCTTCGAAAAAATTTTGATAGATCAGCCATTAAGACATGTTAATTAAGTTGCGATTTTGAAGTCAAATGTCACTTTCATGTGGCTATAAATGTAGTTTTTCATCATTTCCCCTCATTTTAACATTATGTTAACATGAAATTACATATAGTCATTTATTGTGAAAATATCTCAGAGGTAAGGATAAGTTGGCATATTCTTTGGAGACTGAATTTTATCTATAATCAATAATAATAGCATTTACATAGTGCCTACTATGTGCCAGATGTTATGCTAAAGAATTTAAAATATATATGACTCCTATTTTATAGTTGAGGAAACTGGAAAAAAAAACTGAGACATTCTGCACTCCAATCTGTAGTCTAGAATGACCCATTGCCTATTTCTTCAGTTAAAGTATTGACACATTCTTCCTGGAACACATTCAATCCATATAAATTAATACTAGAAACTGATTCAAGGAAATTAGAGGAGTGGTTCCTGAATGCCATTTAATAATAATGATGATGCTTTATATTTATTTACTACTTTGCAATTTCTAAAGCACTTTCAATAATGTAAATTCCTTGAGGGCAAGAACTATTTCTTCATTGCCTTTGTATTTCTAGAATCTTTCATTGTGCTTAGTACAAAGTAAATACTTCATAGATGCTTGGTATTTCATTTATTGATTAGGTAGAATGAAGATAGTTTCACTTCATCTTTAGATTAAAGCATTATATGAGGCATTTCTATGTATTAGTGCTTCAAAGAACGGATTTCGCAAAGGATGCATCCCACTTCAAAGGATGATGAGGATGCAAGATTCCTTCCTCACTTCTCATTTCTAATGATCCACATTTTGCTCTGTTCTCATCTAAATCTTCCCTTCCCACAAACATTCCATTATCATCTCTTGTCTAGAATCTTTTGAGTAAGATGATTGACCCCCATGACATCATTTAGCCTATGGTTGTTTCCTCTTTTATGTGATGTCTCTCCTTTCTGATGAAATTTAAATTTTTTGAAATAGGGAAGGTTTCCCTTTTGTTTCTGTTTCTCTAGAAATTGGCATAATATTTGACATAGCAAGAAATTAATAAATTCTCTTTCATTCATTTATTATAGCAGATCATAACTTGTCAATGTCATTCCCATCCATATTTCCTCATGTTCATCTTTTACAGAAAAGGTCTCTGTCCAAATCTCTTCTTCCTTCCTTCCTTCCTTCCTTCCTTCCAATATTTTGATATCATGAATTGGACTGTCATTCTTTTATCCCTTTCTACCAACCAATGATTAGCCCATCTCCTTTTCTGACCATTTTTAATGGCATTTCAATGACTTAGGTGACCATCAAAAATATCCTGTGACCTGCTTGAACTCATGAAACAATTTTTCCTCTTTTCTCTGTAGGTCATATGTAACTTTGAATTTTGTGGAGAATGGTGTTCCATGATTCAAAGCATGTTTAACTATTACCTATGAAAATTACTGAGGTATTTATATTCTAATTCTTTGATGGATCAACAATAATGTTGGTATTCTCTTTAATAATATAAATTATAACTCACCTATGTCCTTTTATTAGTGCAACTCTTAGATGTGTTTTCCTGTGATTCCTCCATAGGAAGCCAATCTGATGTGTGGGGAATTTTCCTCTAGTCTCCTTGATATTATATAGAAAGATGAAACTGGAAGAATACATATATCAATTTTCCTCATTGTCTCCTTATGTTATACTTCTTATTTCAGTTAAAATAAGAAAAATGATATTTTGATAATAATATGATTCTAGTAATGGATTATATTTTAATCAGACTAGCACAGTTTGGAAAGGTTTATCAGCAGATTGATTTATGGGTGATGAATATTTTTGAAGACATTAAATCTTTAATATCTTTTACTTAGTTATAGAGGTGTTGGATTCTGCCCTGAAATGGGATCCATACCAATGAAATCATATATAATTTAATTAACAAAATACTAGTAATAATACATATTTTATAATGCTTTAAGATTTGTAAATTTATTTTCTCAGAAAAATCCTGTAAGGAAAGCAGTATTAGTTTATAATCCCCATTTTACTGTTAAGGTATTTGAGGTTCAGTAAGGTCATGTAACTTGCCTGGGGTCAAGTGTCTAGCAAATGTTAGATCTGGGATGTACATCTCTGGCTTGTTAATGCATTTCCTCACTATCACATGTTGTATTTTCTATATTGATAGCCTAGAATTCTACATTTGTGGCAGTGAAAAATAATTCTAGCACAAAATTGGTGCAATGAAATATTAAAGAATTTCATGTATGCGGACTTGAGAAAAATATTTGCAAGAGTCTGTGAAAGAGACCATGTAAAATCACAGAATCTCAGTCTTAGAAGACATTTTGGAAATTATCATCTGACTCAGTGAAGGAATTCTTTCACTAGCATTCATGAAAACAATGACTTTCCACTTTGATTCTTGAATTCTAACAGTAGTTAGCAGCTCACTGCTCCATCAAGCAATAATTTCATATTTGGAAAGTGCTGATTGTTTTATTTTTTTAAATAATAATAGACTCTTATTTTTCAAAAATGCATGCAAATATCATTTCCAACGTCCACCCCTGCAAAACCCTACATTCCAAATTCCTCTCCCTCCTTCCCTCTTTCCCTCCCCTTCCCCCCAAATATTTTCATATTTATTATGCCATGCAAGAAAAATTAGATGAAAAAGGAAAACAAATGAGAAAGAAAAAAATGCATGTAAACTACAATAACAACTACAAAAGTGAAAATCTTATGCTGTGATCCACATTCAATCCCCATGGTCCTCTTTCTGAACATGGATGATTCTTTCTATCACAAGTCTACTAGAATTGAGTTGAATCACCTCATCATTAAAAAGAGCCAAGTCTATCATAGTGGATCATTACATAATCTTGTTACTGTCTACCATGTTCTCTTGGTTCTATTCACTTCACTTAGCATCAGTTCATGTATGTCTTTCCAGGCTTTCTGAAATAATTCTGTTTTTCATTTGTTATAGAACAATAATATTACATAACATTTATATACAATGACTTATTCAGCCATTCCCCCAACTGATGGGCATCCACCCAGTTTTCTTTCTTGCCACTATAAAAAAGAACTGCTTCAAACATTTTTGCACATGTGGGTCCTTTTCCCTTTTTTATATCTTTGGGATATAGACCTAGTAGAGACACTATTGGATCACAGAGAATGCATAGTTTGATAGCATAGTTTGATATATTTTAGCTAATATGAAAGATGTGATTTGGTACTTCAGAGTTGTCTTATTTGCATTTCTCTAATCAATAGTGATTTAGAGCATTTTTATGTACTAGAAATGACTTTAATTTCTTCATCTGAAAATTGTCTATTTATATCCTTTGATTATTTATAAATTGGAGAATGACTTGTATTCTTATAAATTTGAGTCAATTTTCTATTTTTGAAATGAGGCCTTTATCAGAACCTTGTGTTCCAAATTTTTCTCCTTTACTTCTTCCCACCCTTCCCCTAGATGGCAAGTAATATATTTTATATTAAATAAGTACAATTATTTTATACATATTTCTACAATTATCATGCTGCACAAGAAAAATCAGATCAAAAAAGAAAATAAGACAGAAAATAAAAAGCAAGCAAATAGCGACAACAACAAAAAATGTGAAAACACTACATTGTCATCCATATTCAGTCTCTATAGTCCTCTTTCTGGATGTAGATGGCTCTCTCTGTCACAAGTCTACTGGAATTGGCCTCTACAGTTATTTCAAATGGAATTTTTCTTTATATCTCTTGCTGCTGGACTTTGTTAGTAACATATAGAAATGCTGATGACTTATGTGGGTTCATTTTATATCCTGCAACTTTGTAAAAGTTGATTTTTTTTTAGTTGATTCTCTAGGATTTTCTAAACACCCAGCATATTATCTAATCATCCATCATATCATTTGCAAAAAGTGATAATTTTGTTTCCTCATTACCTACTCTGCTTTCTTTGATTTCTTTTTCTTCTCTTATTGCTAAAGCTAATTTCTAATTCAGCATTGAATAGTAATGATGATAGTGGGCAATCTTATTTTACTCCTGATTTTACTGGTAAATTAGTTAATTCTCTCTAGTTAATTCCTATTACACATGATGCTTGTTGATAGTTTTAGATAAATGCTACTTGTAATTTTAAGGAAAACTTCATTTATTTCTATGCTCTCTAGTGTTTTAATAAGAATGGGTGTTATATTTTGTCAAATGGAAAGCTCTAATTCTTAAGAAGCGTGTTTACATATTGAGCTTATGTGTTCTTCCCTATTATATTCATCCATTGATTTTAATTCTCTCTTATTAACAACTCAGAATTTCATTAATTCCTAGACTCATTTATTCATTCACCATCCTCATTCTCTGTTGCCAAAGTAGATAAAATCTACACATCAAATGTGCCTAACTATTAAAAAAGACTTACAAATTAGAATCTCAATAAAGAATTTTAAGATTCTGATTAAGATGTGATTACCAAGAGTAAACTAGCCTTTTAAATGATCTATTTTTCCCCTCAACTTGGCATGACAGTTTAACATATTCCCCTCTATGGAATAAGCTATTTTGAAATGTTTTATGGAAATTGCTCATAAATTGAAGAAAGTTATGGTTCATATTAAGCATATATTTGTGGAATTTTTTTCCCTTTCCATTTTCAGCACTTCAACATTTTAGATTCATGACAGATTTCAAAATATTATATTCTTTGTCTATTTTTTGGCTTGTTGTCCATGTTTTCTGGATTGTTTCTCTCAAAACTCCAAGGGGAAGGGAAAAAAGCTATATTGGATATTTGTGGCTGGAAAGGAGTATATGAATATTTTAAAAATACATTACAGGATGACCTTATATATGTGTGCAACAGGTGTATGTTTATTATTCAATACCATCATGGAAGGGAAAAAAAAGATTCTTCAACTCCCAAGGTTACACTGGTGAACATAATTTTAAATAAAACCTTAGAAAAGTAAGAAAGATTAAATAAATATTCATGAAAGTGCCCTCTTCAGGAAATAGGGTCATTTGAACAGTCTATTCCATTACAAATCGCTTTATTTCACTTATGCTTGCTGCCTCTCAGGGAGAGAAGATACAAGAATACTAAGGAATTGATTTTGAAATTTAGACCAAGACATTATTCATATAGTATTTATAATTAAGAAATTAAAAACTGATCACTTTTCTCTACTTGTATTTCTTATCATGTTATAAAATTTACATTTATAGGTAGCATGCTAATAAGTTACAAGGTCATGATATTTAGACTTTGCATATTGGTATTTTAATGGATCCATGACTTCAGAGGCCGGGTGGTTACTCTGTTTACCATAATCACAGATTCTCCTTGTTTAAATGAACTATCCAGACAATACCTGGTCCAATCTGAATCTGAATTAAATCCCTTTATGTGCAATAAGTAGTCATCTAGCTAATGCCAGGATTTTTATCTGTTTAAAAACACTAAGAGAATATTAGTCCAGTCAGACACATTTAATAAACACTTACTATATGTCAGATACTGTCAGGAGTTGATGATACAAAGAAAAAGTGGGAAAAAAAATCTTTGCTTTTAAAGAACTCACAATCTAATGGAAGAGATGGTATGTAAACAACTATGAAAAACATGATGGAGAAGGGATAAATGGGAAATAATCAGCAGAGGGCAGACACCAGCATTAATTGGAATTTGCAAAAGCATGTTATGATAGGAGAGATTTTAACTGGGATTTGAAGCAAGTCAGTGAAGTCAGGAGATGAAGAGAAAGATAATTCCAGGTGTTTTACAACCATTAGAGATTATTGAATCTTGGAGAAGGGTCTTGTGCTAAAAGTAGCATAAAGGCCAATGTTACTGAATTGCAGAGTAAGTGTTGGTATGGAAGTAATGAAGTATAAAAAATCTAAAAGTTTAGGAAAGAGGCATGTTGTGAAGGGTTGTGCAAGTCAAATTGAAGATTTTTATATTTCTTCTTGTAGGCAATGGGAAGGCACTGAAATTTGTTGAATGGGATTGGAATTGGGAGAAAAGCTTGAGTCATGGAGACCTAGCAGAGGCTATTTTAATAATGCAGTATTGAAGTGATTAGGGCTTGTTTCAGGGAAGTACCTAATTCAGAGGAGATAGGGAACTAAATAACAGAGATGTTACAAAAGCAAGATTGACAGAAATGGTAAACAGATTTGACTACATCTTCAATTTGACTTGCACAACCCTTCACAACATGCCTCTTGACTAGATCTTAGAATCATTAGAATTAGCTGGGATAATTGAATTCATAGGTGATGATGAAATTATCTAGCAAAATATTATAGAATAAAAAGAGAAGGCCCAGGACAGTACCTTGAGAGATAGCATGATTGATGGATATGACTTAGATAAAGATCCAGCATAGGAATTGCAGAAGAAATTGTAAGACAGGTTGGTAAAGGGCAAGAAGAGTATAGACTGATGAAAATCTATAGACAAGAGAGTATCAAAGAGAAGAGAACAATTCACAATGTCACTGATTGGAAAGATTTGCTAAGACAAAATTATTAAATTTTTCAGTTAAGAATTCATTGATAACTGTAAAGAGAGCAATTTCAATGTAATGCTATTATTTAAAGTCAGTCTGCAGAGAAGGAGAAGGGAATGAGCATTTCTATAATACCTACTACGTGTAGACACTGGGCAAAACACCTTGCAAATATTATCTTATTTGATAATAATAATCTCTTTCTTTTTCTCACCCTCTCTCTTTTTCCTCCCTTTCTCTTTCTCTGTCTCTCTCTTTCCCTCCCTCCCTTCTTCCCTCACTTTCTCTTTCTATCTTTCTGTCTCTGTCTCTCTCTGTGTCTGTTTCTCTGTGTCTGTCTGTCTGTCTGTCTGTCTCTCTCTCTTTCTCTCTCTCCCCCTTTCACCCCCCGTCTCTGTCTCTCTGTCTTTGTCTGTCTCTGTCTATATTTCTTTCTACCTTTCTGTCTCTGTCTCTGTCTCTGTCTCTGCCTCTGTCTCTGTCTCTCTGTCTCTCTCTTTCTCTTTCTCTCTCTCCCCTTTCACCCCCCCATCTCTCTCTCTGTCTTTGTCTCTCTCAGTCTATATTTCTTTCTGTCTCTGTCTCTGTCTCTCTCTCCCCCCTCCTTCCCTTCATCCCTTCCTTCCTCCCTATCTCTCTCTGTGTCTCTGTCTCTCTCTGTTCCTCTGTTCTTCTCTTTCTCTTTCCCTCCCTCCCTCCTTCCCTCTTGGTCTTTCTATTTTCTGTTTCTATCTCTGTTTCTGTCTGTCTCTGTCTGTCTGTCTCCCCTCTTTCTATCTCTTTCTGTGTTTCTCTCTTTCTTCCTTACTCTCTCTGTCTCTGTCTCTCCATCACTTCCTCTCTCTGTCTATCTTTTTGTCTCTTTGCCTATCTCTGTCTCTCTGTCTCTCTTTCTCGCTCTCTTTCTGTCTGTTTCTCTCTTTCTTTGTCTGTCTTTCTCTCCTCCTCCTCCTCCTCTGCCTCCTCCTCCTCTTCTTCCTCCTCCCTCCCTTCATCCCTATCTTTTTCTCTCTGTTTCTATCTCTCCCTCCCTCCTTCCCTCCATCCCTCCTCTTTATCTATCTTTCTGTCTCTGTTTCTATCTCTGTCTCTATCTCTCTGTCTCTGTCTGTCTGTCTCTTTCTCTCTCCCTCCCTCCCTCCTTTTCTCCTTCCCTTCCTTTCTCTGTCTCTATATCTTTCTGTCTCTGCCTCTATCTCTGTCTCTGTTTCTATTTCTGTCTCTCTCTCTCCCTCTATCTCTGTCCCCCTTCCTATCTCTGTCTCTGTGTCTCTCTTTCTCCCTTCCTTTCTTTCTCTCTCCCTCCCTTTCTTTCTCTGTCTCTCTCTCATTCTCACTCTCACTCTCCCCCTCCCTTTCTCCCTCCATATCTCTCTCTCTCTCTCTCTCTCTTCTCTCTCTTCTCTCTCTCCTCCCCTCTCTCTCTCTCTTTCTCCTTTACTTCCTTTCTCTGACTCTCTATTTTTCTATCTCTGTCTCTCTCACTCTCCCTCACTCTTATTTCCTCTCTCTTAACTTTTATTTTTCTTGAGTATTTTTATTATTGTGGGAGATCTGTTTTTTTTTTTCACAACATGACTTTTATGGAAATGTTTTGTATAACTTCAAAAATAAAATAAAATAAAGACTAGAAAAAAAAAGACAATGGAGGCACCTTCCCAATGAGGTTAAGCTGTAAGAGGGAAGAGAGATTTATGTGATAAACAGATCACATGAGAACTTTTTGAAAGTGAGGAGACATGGGCTTACTAATAAACAATATAAAAGCAGCCTGTAGATAGTAAAAAACTAAAGATTAGTGAGTGAGGGAGCATAGCGCAAGATCACTGGTGTATGTAGTGAATGAGGAGATAGTGGGAGTAATGCTAAATGAGGAAAAGTGGATATGGGAGAGTTCTCAGTCACCAGCCTCAATTTTTCAATAAAACATAAATGAGGATCTCATCTGAGTGGGTGTTTGAAAGGGGACTTGGAGATCTGAGGAAGGATTAGAAGGTTCGGAGCAAATTGCTGTGGTGAGGGAGGATTGTATTGTCAGTGAAAGTCCACTTGAGATCACAGAATATATATAAATTTGTAGTGGGCCCAATCAGTAAAAAATTTGCAATTTTTCCAGTTTCATTTAATAGCACATGTACAAAAGTGAGGACATCAGATGGTGGGAGTAATCTGGAGACATCAGTGTAAAAGGGATGGGCATTTGTGGTAGTGAGCATCTGGAACTATTGAAAAAAAAATGCAATTTCCTGAATGTAATTTGCTAGGCCATTCAACTCCCTTTTATTCCAATATAGTTCCAGCTCATTGTGCATCTGGAATGCCTTTATACTATGATATTTACACAATATATTTACATATATTCAGGGAGTCTCTGTCTATGATTTCTTTGAAGAAGGAAACTCCCACTGTGGAAATTGTTAGGCAACTGTTTAGGGGCAATGAGAGGTTGAGTGAGCTGCCCATGATCACTCAGCTAGTATGTTTCAGATGCAGTGCTCAAGTATTGCTGACTATTTCTGCTGATAAGCTATTTATCATATAAATTATATACTGTAAAACTGGAATGTGGAACAACATTCTATTTTTACTATTATAGTATCTTAGATTTATAGGTAGAAAGAAGCTTATAAGCCACTTTAGTCAAATTCCCTCATTTTATAAATGAGAAAACTGTATAGAAAGATTAAGTGATTTGCCCAAATTCATGGGGCTAGGAAGTGACTGAATTAAAATTTGAATGAAGATCCTTGCAATGTTTAGATAAGTCAGAATTGATTTCAAATTAGTGATTTGTTCTAAATGACTCAAGAATACAGCAATCAAACTCTATTCATGAATTGAAATTGAATAGAAAGCATGGTATCATTTGGAAACAGCTGGGAGCTATAGTGGACAAAGTACCTGATTTGAATATGAGTTCAAATCCTGCTGGAGGCACTAGTTATGTGATCATGTGCAAATCACTTAATATCTTCAAATCTCAATTTCCTAATCTATAAACTAAGTATAATAATAAAAAAATTAAGGTAATGTGTAAAGCAGTTTATAAACCTTAAATCTTAATGACCAATGGGGGTCATTGTTATTATCATCAGATTTTTGTTTGTCTGTTTCTAAAAGAGATGTTATGATTCACAAACATGGACTTCCAAGTATAATATAAACAGGGCCAGGATATTCCTATTTGAACTGAAGTTTTGTAGAAATGTAGACTGTCCAGTGGAGTACTGAGTCCTCATAAACATGTGGTGAAGGTGATTTTATATATATTAGACATATATATTATGTAATTGCACATATTCATACATACTCACATTATGTTATATGGTGGTTCAGCCATTATGTTTGTTGGATGACATAAAGATTGAAGATCAAAACCTGCTCTCAGTGTCTTTCTCAGTGGCAACCTGCAGATACTCTAAATAGGAATATTACTTGAGGTTAGTAAGGAAAGGGCATATGTCTATCCTTATGTTTTGTTTAAAAACCAACCTTTAATAGTCTTTTCAAACTGAATACTCCCTAGTAATTTTGAATATCTAAAGCTTTTTTCCCCTAACTTTTTATCTTTCCTTATTTCTTTGAGAATTGGCAGCTTCACTCATGGTTCTGGTCCATTCATCCATCTGCTTTCAGACAGCAGTACAACAAAACTAACCCTGATGGATAGATATCCTAGTCTTAAAAGTCCAACAGAAGGAAAACTTCCATGACACATTCCAGTGTTTAACAAGCCTCACTGCCAGGAAGTGATTCCTTGTACTTGTCCTAAATCTGTCAGGTGTAGTTCAAATACATTTCCACCTGTCCTTTCCTTAAAGAGAAAAACAATGACCAGCTACCGTTTTCTGCATGGTAACTCTTCACAAAATTGAAGGCCTAACTTATCCTTCAGAGAATCTATTTATCTCCCTGTGAAACTGTGCCAAAGCATTCTTATAATATCCTTTGTATAAAATAATTTTCTCAGGATTTTGCTGAGAGGATTTGACAGGGCCTTGTTTAAAACACAAAGAGAAGGCCATGTCTTTTCTCAGTGGGGTGTCTTTAAAAACTAAAGCAATTCCTAGGAGATTTAAAGGCTTCTGATACCCTTGAATTTGCTTAATTAGCCCTATCACTGAATGCTTAGTCAAAACATGTTGCCTTACACTGAACCATTTGAAAGAGTTTTCCTAATAATGGCAATATCTTTGTCCAATGAACAATGATGCCTTCCTTTTTCATATGCATTTTAACAGGTAAATGTAGCAGAATGTAGATAATACAAAGGAAATGAGTGTATACATTTATGTTCTTCAAGTTTTTCTTGATACTACCCTTAGTATTAAGTACTTTCTAAGAATTTTGTTTTTTCATTTCCAAATCTGGAGGACCAGTTGCCAGGCCTTTTGTAGAAGGGATTCCTATACAGGTTCAGGTGACCTTATGCTTTCCCTGAATGCCCTCCCAATCCCAGGCTTCTCTGATTCTGGGGATGTATGATGATTCTACGGAGAGGTAACATGGTTGTCTATGAATTTAGAAAGATCTGGATTCAAACCTTGCTTCTAATACATTTTAGTTTTGTGACTGTGGGCAAGTCATGGAATTTCCCATGGCTCCAGACAACTTTCTAAAGAATAAAACCATCCCTTGATGGAAGGGATTTCCACATAGGAAGTCAAAGAAATGAAAAACAATTACAGAATTTATTTAAAACTATTAGTACTTAGGCTTTCCACTGTAACATCTGTGCCTCAGTAGCCACTTGTAATTGAAGTAAATATTAGCAATAAAAAAAGGTGCTTAAGGGACTTCTGGACTGTGTTTTAGTTAAGTGAAATGGGAGCTCTGTCTTTCTCAATCTGTTTCTGTTTCTGCCTGCTCTCTCTGTCTTGTCACTCTTACTCTCCCATTCTTTCTATCTCTGTCTCTCTGCCTGCCTATCTGTCTCTGTCTCTATTTTTCTCTGACTTTGTCTCTATCTCTGTCTCTGTTCCTCTGTCTCTCTGTCTGCCTTTACCTGTATGACTGACTGTCTGGCTCTCATGCACACACATAAAAACAATGTCACATTTCCTTTTTTAATGAATAACTTAAACTCAAGGGAGTTCTGGGTCTTAGTTACTTGATATCCTTAGAATCTAGTTTTTGATCCTTCATTTTGTCCTTCTCTTCCTTTTCTCTTTTTTAGCTTCCCCATTTCTTTTCTTTTTCTCTCTCTCTTCTCTCTCTGTTTCTTTCAATCTCTCTCTTTTTAACTCTATCCATTTGTGTCTGTCTTTCTCTATCTCTCTCTTACAATTCTCTACATTTTTCTCTCTCCTCTCTCTTTCTCCCTTTCTCGGCCCTCTTTTCTCTCCCTTCTCTCTGTTTTTCTTTTTTCTCTCTCTCTCAAATTCTCTTTCTATCATTCCTTCCTCTCCTTTCTTCTCTTCTCTTTTCCTTTTCTTTCATTCCTTGCTTCCTACTTCCTTCCTTCCTTCTCTCTCTCTTTTCTCTCTCTCTCTCTCTCTCTCTCTCTCTCTCTCTCTCTCTCTCTCTCTCTCACACACACACACACACATACACACAAACAATGTCATATTCCTCCCTTTTAAGTCACAAATGAAAAATAGCAGATGATATTCATTGATTAAAGATCAGTCAGGCATCCAGGAAAAACAAACAAACAAACAAAAAAACCCCAGGAGAATAAACTTCAGGACATTTAAGACTGCAAGTTTCCTGGAAGCCCAGATGCTGTGTAGAGAGGCAGCAGGTGGCAGTAGTGGGGTCATGCCTGAAGCTATGTCCTGGAGGCTAATTGACAAAAACACTTTTTCAGGCAAAGGAGGCCATTCTCATGTTTTTTCTGTAATTCTAGCAACTGTGGAAGTTGGATCATGTCCAAGCTGTGTTTTGTTTTTATTTTTATTTTTGAGGTGGAAGGAGGGTTTGGGTTGGAGGAAAGGAATTGGTATTCAATTTTATGTTCTTGGATGTGTCTTTAAAAAAATGTATTCAAACCCACATACACATTTATATTAAGAATTATGTTAATTGCAAAGCAAATAATATTTCAAATTTAGAAGGTTTCCTCATCCCTAAATATAGCCACTCAAGTTGCAGGTCTAGCTAGCAAACGTGGAAAAGTTTTCTTTTTTAGTAAATCAATAAATGGGACATTTTTAGAGATATATGATTAATTATTTAACACATAAAGAAATTCTGTGCTGCTTGTGGTGTAATGCTACCAGATTGCGTTTGTTCGTTCTCTCTCTCTCTCTCTCTCTTTCTCTCTCTCTCTTTCTCTCCTCATCATAAGCTATTTGTTCTTTTAAAGTAGAGAGTCTACAAATATCCTCATTTTCTCTTCTCTTTACTTTCTGAGCTATATGTCAGCCTCATCTGGTTGGGTTGTAGTTCCTGGTAAATGAATGTGATTGCAGGAATTAATGCTTTAGGAGCCTTTATAGGATTTTTTATAACACCTCAAAAACATCTATTAATCAGGCAAGTACATGTGGTAAACAGTGTACTCTCACTTGTTTAGTAATATAATAACTTGTTAAAGAATCATTTACAAAAAATATTACTAATGCTACTGTGATTTAGAGTTATTTGTGGCAAAATTCAAGGATACATGGTAATCATTTATCACATATTATTAAAGTATTTTTAAACAGCATTAATTTAAAGTATTACCTTAATATTTCTGACTGGAAGGAGAAAATTATAGGGCAGTGACAGTGTATTACATTCATTTTGTTTATTAATTCAAAGATGGACAACTATTCTGTTCTCCCTTACATGCACCCCACCCCTTCCCAACTCCAATAACAAGCTGAAAACCAATCATCCATGCTAGATGCAGTTTTCAAAAATCCAAGGAAAATACTGCCTAAAGGTAAAATATTCTCTTTGTAATTTAATGAATACTTTATCCCAAAGGATTAAATTATATGCTTTTTAAAAGAGAGTTTTTCAACATAGTCATTCTTTATACTTCTTTACTATCAACTTTGTAAATCTGGACCTTGGCTAAGGGTTTTTCAGGACATTAACAGATTAATTTCACCTAGTTGAAATTTAGCCATCTAGTGACCTTCTTTCTCTGAAGCACAGCCAAGGAATGACCAAGAAAGGAACAAGAAAGGCCATCTTATGACTAAAATAGGAATCCCAAAATCTCAGGTCAGGTCTTTAAGCAAAGATTTAGATATAATAAATTGATTTCCTTGGCCACAACATAAAATAGAAAAGGCAAATTAGGAAACAGAGGAGCTACCATGGGTAATTAAACCTATAGGCACATGAAAAATAATTGCTTATACCTTAGTAGCAAGGGAGTATAATAATAGATGACTGAAAATAAGAATTCAAAACATATGGTTGCCTATGATATTTAATATCATGGCAAATAGTCATGTATCTTTGCAAGCTTGAGAATCTGCTTTTTTAGCAAGAGCTTTTTGAGAGACTTTGTTTTTTAGTCTTTTCGTTTTTGTCCAATTCTTGTGACCTCATTTCCAATTTTCTTAAAGATACTAGAGTGTTTTGACATTTTCTTTTCTAATTTATTTTACATATGAGGAAACTAAGGCAACTGGGCTAAGTAACTTGATTAGGGTCACACAGATAGTAAGTGTCTGAGATTAGATAAGGTCTTTCTGATTCTTGGCCTGTGCACCACTTAGCTGCCCATGAGAACCTTATTGCATAGCATAGTGTTATATAATTTGATAATGATAATCTCGATTTATGGAGAAAGTTAATTGTGTATAATATTCTCTATTTAAAAAGCAAGGATGTGTAGAATAGATTTCAGATTTCCATTCAAATTCTTTTTTTTTTTTTTTTTTTTTTTTTAAATTTAATAGCCTTTTATTTACAGGATATATACATGGGTAACTTTACAGCATTAACAATTGCCAAACCTCTTGTTCCAATTTTTCCATTCAAATTCTTAAAACAAAATGCACATATCCTTAGTTTTCTAGAAATTTTAACAAGTCAGAATAACTCATTCTCTCAATAAATAACTGAGTTTTCATATGACTTCCTTTCAAAATCTTTGCTAGGTTTAATGGCATTTGACAATTGGTTCTATTCTGAATGCTTCAGAAATGACTGGATGTTGCTCATTCTTTAATCTCTCTTAACCTCAGTTTCCTCTTTTGTAAAATAGAGGAGTTTTGCAAAATGGACTTGGGGATCCCTTTCGATCTAAATTCATGATCTTGTGATCTTTAAAAGCTCATGAGTACCTTCAAATCATTGAGAAAATTTTTAAGAGTACAAGTTGTGCATGAATCCAATGATAAATGAACAGAGATCACAGCAGCAAACATTTAAATTTAACAATAAATTAAAATGAAAGGAAGCAGACTAGAATCAATCTGCTGAACTAAAGACAGTAACTCTTTCCTGTTCTCTCTTGTTCCTCTGGTAGAAATAAAGCATGAAACTTGATATTTTGTCTATATTGGAAGAAATGTACCACTCCCTAAAATAGCAGACTGCCTCTCCCAGAAGATATTTAAGCTATCACTCGAACACTACTTAATAACTAGCATTCACATAGTTCTTTGCTGAGCATATATATGTTATCTTATTTGATCCTCATAAAAAACTGTGGGAAGTGTCATTTATTATTTCTATTTTACTAATGAAACTGACACTGAGAAGATAAGTAATTTGTCCACACCCAGAGTTACTGTCTGAAAAGATATTAGATCACAGGTCTTACTTTCACCAATTGGATAGGATGTTATGGAAAAAGTTCACTACATGATCTCTAAAAAATTTCAGAGCTGAAGGTAACCTTAGAAATCATCTAGCCCAATATCTTTTATTTTGACAGTTGGAGAAACTAAGATTCTTTCATTAAGGACATAGAGATGGATAATGTTAAAGTCAGGACTGGAATCCTCACCTTCTTAGGCCTAATAGGATATTCTTCCTACTCTATCAAATGTAATTTTTGTTTGTGGCAGCCCTTTTTGTAGTGGTAAGAAACTGAAACTGAATGGATGCCCATCAATTGGAGAATGGTTGAATAAATTATGGTATATGAATGTTATGGAATATTATTGTTCTGTAATAAATGACCAACAAGATGATTTCAGAGTCATGGAGAAACGTACATGAACAGATGCTAAGTGAAATAAGCAGAACCAGGAGATCATTATACATGGCAATAATAAGTTTATATAATGATTAATTCTGATGGACATGACTGTCTTCAACAATGAGATGATTCACACAAGTTCCAATTGTTTAGTGATAAAGAGAACCATCTACACCCAGAGAGAGGACTGCAGGAACTGAGTGTGATTAACAAGATAGCATTTTCATACTTTTTGTTGTTGTTTGCTTGCATTTTATTTTGCTTCTCTTTTTTTTAATTGGATTGATTTGATTTTTCTTGTGTGGCATGATAATTGTATAAATATGTATGTATATATTGGATTTAACCTATATTTCTACTATGTTTAGTATATATTAGACATACCATGTTTAACATATATGGACTATGCCATCTAGGTGAGGGCATGGAGGAAAAAGGAGAAAATTGAAACCCCAAGGTTTTACAAGGGCAAATGTTGAAGAATTGTCCATGCATATGTTTTGAAAAAATAAAAAGCTTTAATAAAGAAAAAAATTGTATTTTTTATCAAACTAAAGCTCTATAGAACTGTTATGCTGACCTAATAGTTGTATATCTATGAAACCTGGACAGTGTTCCAGTGCCATTTCAGGAAACTGAATCACTTCCATTTGAATTGTCTTAGGAAGATTCTGAAGATCACCTGGCGGGATAAGATCCCAGACACTGAGGTCTTTTCTTGAACTAAACTGCCAAGCATTCCAACTCTCTTGCAGAAAGCACAACTCCATTGGGCTGACCACAGTGTTTGAATGCCAAATGTATGCTTGCCAAAAAAATTATTTTATGGATAACTCATAAAGGGCAAGCTCTCACAAGGTGGTTACTCTCAAGGTCTCTCTTAAGAACTTTAGAATTGATTATATGACAAGGGAGACACTAGTAGAGGACCATCCAGCATAGTGTGCCCTCATCAGAGAAGATGCTGTGCTCTATGAGCAGCAGAATTGAATTAGCTTGGAAGAAACATGAAATGTACAAAGTTAGAGAAGTCATCCCAAATGTCATTAGGTACTATTTGTGTTCAACCTATGGGCAGAGTGTTCTGAGCTCATATTGGGTCTGATCAGCCACAATTGGATACTACTCTAACATGATGTCATTTTTGTCCTCTTCAAAAATGAAGGACAACAACCAACCAATATCTATTAAATATCACAATTAGATTATCAAATTTCAAAATTGGAAGTTGATAGAAAAATAAAAAAAAATGTCCATGTAGAACTGTAGATTCAAAAGATACTTCTGAGGCCATTTAGCTCAACCAATATTCAAAAAGGGAATCCCTCTATAAGAACGGTATCATACTCAAATAGAAACTTTTGTGTTGGCATATTGATTTAGAAACTACAAATCAATGTTTTTCATATTTTTATTTATTGTGTCAAACATTTCTCAATTACATTTTGTATGATTTGGGCACTAAAGAGATTATTAAAAAAAAGAAAGCAAACTATATGTATAAAATGCAAATAGCAGTTCTTTTGTGATGGCAAGTAAGAAGAAGTCCATCAATTGGAGAATGACTGAATAAGTTGTGGCATGTGAATGTAATGGAATAGTATTTTACTATAAGAAATGATGAGGGAATGGATTTCAGAAAAACCTGGCAAGATTTACATGAACTGATTGCGAGAAGAACACTGTATATAACAATAGCAAGATTGTGTGATATTTGAGTATGATTGATTTAGTTCTTCTCAGCAATACAATGATCCAAGATAGTTCCAAAAGACTCATTGTGGAAAATGTTGCCCATATTCAGAGAAAAAACTTTGGAATCTGAATGCTGAGTGAAGCATGTTATTTTCACTTTTATTTTTGTGTGACTTTTCCCTTTTGTTCTGTCTTTTTCTTTTACAACATTACTAATGCAGAAATATGTTTAACATGATTGTACATGTATGACCTGTATCAGATTGCTTGCTGTCTTGGGGAGGAGGGATAGGAGAAAGGAAGGGAGAACAAAATTGAAACTCAAAATATCATAAAAAATGAATCTTGAAAGCTATCTTTACATGTATTGGAAAAAAATAATATGCTATTTACCAAAAAAATATGATTTGGGCACATAGGAGTCTAGATCATTTTCAGAATTGGATGTCTCTGCTCTACTACATTCCTCTTCATTCATAGATGGCAGGCTCATAATGGGTTTTTGAAGGAAATCGAGTGTTCAGATGTTTATAAAGCATTTAACACAGTGCCTGGCACATAGTAAATGCGTAATAGATGATTTTCTCACACTTTGTTATTAAAAAGTCACTGAAATTGCCATCAAGAGTACTGCCTTTTCCAAAAACAAACAAACAAACAAAAAACCACTGATATCATTGTAAGAGAATGAACCCTGGGCTGAAAGAAGAAAGAGTCTCTACTGGAAATCAAGATTCTCAAACAATGTTTTGCAGATTTGCGACTTTACCAGTATGAGTGCTACCTCACTTGACAGAGAACAAATCCCTTTTAAGATGTAATGGTGTCTCTGAGAATTACTGTGGCTAAAAAATTAATGACCCTGTGTCCAGTCTAAAGGTAAACTTTTCAAAAAATTAGCTAATTTGCTCTTCTGTCAACATGAGTCCCACATTGAAAGCCTTCCTATGAAGCCAGTACCCATTGAGGCTCACAAGAATCCTTCATCATCATCTCTTTGTTATAATGAATTATTAGAATAGAATTTTAATAGAAGAAAGGCATTCTTAACTTTAAAAAAAAAGCACCCTCAACCAAAACAAAGTCATGTTTTTGAGAATTCTATGATATGAACCAATTTATATGTGACACATAGAAACTGTGTTGTCATGTTTTTCAAGTTTTGGGGGCAAAGACATTATACCTTTATCTTTCATAATCATTCATTTGCATTCAATAACCTGCTGCATAATAATGAACTTCATCAAAACAGGGAGCGCTTCAAGGTCAACTGTTATACTTGATAACAAGCATTAAAAGTAGTTTATGAGCAACACATGTCATTAATTAGTAATGTGCATACAGTTAAGTGTCAAGATTAAACCATATTTATGCGGGCAAGCATGAATCATTCCTTTCCTAATTCTTTATAAGGCAGGCAGGAGTTTTTCTTTCTTTTTTTTCTTTCTTTTTTTTTTTTTTTTTTTAGTATCTGGGCTCTTCATGTTATTTAATCAACTAGAAGGTATTGCATTTTCTTCAGGTGGAAAATGTGTTTCAGATTTAATTATGTCTCTTTGACCTATGTTAGTGCTTTCAGGTTTACATCTACAGCATCAACACCACCAAGTTGAAGCTGACCACTAATTAGAAAAAACTACAAGTCACACAATTTAAAAATAGAGGAGGCTTATGATGTGTAAAACCAGTATTTTTAAAAAATGCACTAAATATAATATTCTGGAGTGTCATTCCTATATGTTCAAATATATTTCCTCTAGCTTTGACTTTTAGTGTGCCTGATTAGCCTATGCCTGGATTGGAGCAATAAAATCCAAACTATCTAATCTGAATAGTTCCAGACTCAAGTCTATTGTGAGGAAATAAATTGCTTTTTCTCATGAACTATTTTTCTTAATTAATTAAAATCCCAATCTTTTGTTTTTATATTATCTTCATTTGGTAAAATATATTTCTCCCCTGTGGAGCAAAATAACTTATGACAATAAAAAAGAAAGTTGGGAGCAAATCAGTTCAAAAGTAGTGCCCACTTCAAAAAAAATAGTAGTATATATATTTTTCTGCCATCTATATTCTTCCACTCCTGATTTCTCCTGCAGGATGGTTGGTATTCATAATAAGACAAAATAAGTTTCATTATTTTGTTCTTTCTGTTTACATTGTTGCATTACATATATTATCTTCCTAGTTCTGTTTATGTCACTCTACATCAATATTGCTGTGTTGTTCAATTATTTTTCAGTCATATCTGCCACTTCATGTCTACATTTTGGGTTTTCTTGGCAATTGGAACATTTTGCCATTTCCTTCTCCAGCTCATTTTACAGGTTAAGGTGGTTAAATGTTAAATGAGTTGCCCAGGGTTAGATAACCATAAAATATTTGAGGCTGTAGTTGAACTCACATATTCTATCCATTGCCCCACTTCATTGCCCCCTGGCCCAAACCGTGGATTATATCATACCAATATTGTTTATGGGATTTTCTTGGTAAGGGTACTGAAATTGTTTGCTCTTGCCTTCTTCAGAAGTAAACAGAGTTAAGTGACTTGCTTGTAAGTGTCTGAACCCAAATATGAACTCAGATTTTCCTGACTACAGGCCCAGCATTCAATCTAATTGTCTACTTCAATAATCTATATTTTTAACATCACACCCTATTTTCATAATATATCTTGATGTTCCTGAACCTACAATAGACGATTTTTTTGAGATTCAGTTTTCTCATCTGAAAAATGGGGATGTGAATAAAAAAAAGATGCAACATGGTATAGCAGATAGGTTGACCTTGAGGTCAGGAAAATACCTGTTCAAATTATTTCAAGGAAACATATTAACTGCAAGAATATGTACAAACTACTTATGATCTTAGTGATCTGGCAATTCTAAGATTATGTTACAGAAAAAGTTAATTTGAATTGATGGAAACAATTTCTACAAAGAGAGTTCTGATCTTCACCACTATCCTGCTAGACAGAGATGCTCCTCATCTGCTCTCAAACTGATTTAAAAAAGTGTTTATATAAAATTTCAATCATCTGCTTTGTATTGCTTTCTATTGCCCCCCTTTTTTTTTGACTCAGTGATAAGGAATAAAAAGGGTTATCTTAGGTCCTGGCTCTGTCACTCATCAGCTTCATCATCCTTAGGCAAAGGAGTTAACCTTTCTGCATTTAATTTTCTCCTCTGTAAAATGGGGAAAATAATGTATTTCCTAACTTCCTATCAGAAATATATTCTTTAAGTGAGATAAAAGGCATTATTCATTTCATATGTGTATATATATATATATTTTTTCTTTTTTTCTGAAAAGGGCAGAAAAGGATATTTGTACAAGGAAAACTGATAAAATAGACTTATGGCAAAATATAATCTCAGATAAAATATTGAAGAGAAACATATACTGTTCTGAGGACCAGATAGAGAACTACTGAGAGATTTAGATGTCTCTATAAAGTAAAACTATTTGAAAGCAGAGTAATGTAGAGTTGGGACAGCTAGATGATACAGTAGAACATGCTGGGCCTGGAATCAGGAAGATTCCTCTTCATGAATTCAGATCTGGTGTCAGACACTTACTGTGTAACCCTAGGAAAGTCACTTTATCCTGTTTGCCTCATTTCTTCATCTACAAAATGAGTTGGCAAATGTAATGACAAATCACTCTAATATCTTTGCTAAGAAAACCCCTAATGGAGTCATGAAGAGTCTGAAAAGACTAAAAAGAAGAAAAAATGACTGAACTGCAATGGCAGAATTAATGATGACTACAGGGTCATTTCCCCCCCATCAATTCATTTGCGTATGACTTTTTGTAGCTTTGAAGTTTATAAGTGAGAAATTGCAAATGAAGTAATAGGGACTTTGGGAAAATTATATATCGGCTGTGAGGTTCATACATGACAGAAAGGTGGATTTCTGAGTATGAGGTAGCTGAGTTGAAGGACAAAAGAAGGGAAAGAATATGGAAGAAGAAGAAGGAGAAGAGATAGACAGACAGACACAGACACAGATAGACAGAGACATTGACAGATAGATACCGAGAAACAGAGACAGAGAGAGACAGAGAGAATGATGGAAGAGAGAAACATACATACAAATAGACAGACACATAGAGACAGAAAGAAACAAAGACAAAGAGAGAGATAGAGTCAGAGAGAAGACAAATCTAAGCCCAGAAGGAGTCCTAGAACCTAAAGGCAGAAAACAGGTTATAAGAAAGGCTATTTACATAAAAGTAAATACAGAGTCCGACAGGAGGTAAGCTTGATGGTAATACTTTGCAGCTGTTTTAGTGAGAACCTAAGTATTTCAAAAGTATTTCAAAACCTAACTTTTCTGATTGACTGGAGAAATACAGGTCTTCTGCTGTGCTGGTTAGAGGACAGCTGAATCATCCTGCTGTATGTCTATAGAGATGCCTGAGTTTATTGCTTGCTCCCTACTTCCATTTACAACCCGAAAAAAGGGAAGCATTTTATGGGTACTTGGTTGACCTCTACTTACCTTTTTGGTTCAAAAGGAAGAAGTAGAGGGAAAAGAAAGGCTATCTGCTTTGTTGTGAGAAGGCATGGCAAGGTAAAGGAATAGAATTTACTATATGGTAAGCATTGGGCTAAGACTTGGGGCTACAGTGTACTAAAAAGAAAGATAGCCCCTGTCCTAAAAGAACATATGATCTTTAAAAAGAAGATTTAAATTAAATTGTATTTTATTTTTGAATAAATCAGCCTTGTCTTCTTCCCACTTCCCTTGTCTTGTCCCCACTGAGAAAGCAAGAAAAACAAAACTGCTGGCACACACACATATATATATACACACATATGCCAATATCCACTTTTTTACCTTTCCATCCTAACCTATCTTGCTTCCCAGTGAGAACACAAGAAAAAGAATACTCATTGCAAACATATATAGCTAAAACAAATGTCCTTATTGGCCACATTAAAAAGAAAAACAAACACTCAAAGGAAAAAAAAAAAACACTGATAAGAGTTCAGTCCTTCTATCATATTTATATGCTATAGCATGCTCATCCACTTTCCAATTTATGGATTTCCTCAGATTTCCATTCTTTGTTATTTCTAAAGAGCTCTATATTTTTTGTCCTTCTCTAGAGTTTTTGCTTACGGTTAATCCTTTCCTTAATCTACCCTCTCTTTAATATTCTCCATGCCCCTCTTCCCTCCTGTTTTATAGTCAGACAAATGTATTTCTGTACTCAACAATATATATGTTAAAATCTTTAAGACATAATAGAACCACCCTCAGGCCTTGCCTAGTTGGACCTCCTCTATAAATCCTGATAATGATAGGGAACAGAGGAGGTACAGATATCAACTACTTATATTTTAATGTTAATCTTTTATCTTTGTTTACTCCTTTATCAGTGTTCATTTGTGTTCCCTTTTTTATATTTCTCTTCACTCCTGTGTTTGAACTTAAAACCACCATAGCTCTGGTCTTTTCATCAGAGATACTTGGAAGTCATATATTTCATTAAAAGTCTATCTCTCCACACAGCCACCTCCACAGGGGCATTCTAATTTAGCCAGTAAAAGGGCAAGAACAATGACCTGGGGAGGGGAAGAAGAGAGAGAGATGGAGAAAGAGAGAGATTTGGAGAAAGAAAGAGAGAGACAGGCAGGCAGATAGACAGGAAGGCAGGCAGGCAGAGACAAAGTGCCGAGAGAAAGAGAGAGACAGAGTGAGACACAGAGACAGAGACAGACAGATATACCAGAAAGAGACAGAGAAACAGAGACAGAGAGAGACAGAAAAGGAAAGACAGAGAGAGAGAGAGAGAGAGAGAAAGAGAGAGAGAGGGAGAGAGAGAGACAGAGACAGAGACAGAGACAGAGACAAAGTTTGAATGCATCATATAATATAGGCTGCTATGGGTAGGTTCATACCCAAGCTACAGAAATTAATAGCTGTGAAAGCACTTAGAAAAATTAAAAAGTTCTACACTAACATAAGGTGGCATTGCTTTACATAGCTAAGTAGCACAATGGATAGACCATCAGGTCTGGAGTTAGCAATGCCTGAGCTCAAACATGACTTCAGATATTTACTAGTTGTGTGACCTTAGGCTTTTATTATTAACCTCTATTTGCCTCAATTTCCTTGTATGTGAAATGATGATAATAATTGCACTTACCTCCCAGTATAGTTGTAAGAATCAAATGAAATAATATTTATAAAGTATTTTCCATGGAGTCTAGAACATAATAAATGTTATATAAAATTATTATTATTAAAATAATTCTCAAACTGGTAATTGACTTTTCCAACTTTTTCAGCTTCATGTGATTTCTACATGCTATCTTTGTTCCTTTCCTCGCTTTTATTATCATTTTTCTTTTTCTCGAATCCATCTCTACAGAATATTAGAAGGAGAAGATCTTTTTATCTTATCTCAACTCCTGGATCTAAAATTTATTTATTTCTGTCAATGCGTGTATCATTTTTTCTCTCTTCACTTCTTCATCCATTTGAAAGCAAAAGAGGAAGAAATTTACCTAACAGAAGGATGGTGAGAAACAGAAGGGAAGAAGGTGTCAGAGAAGAAGGTTTATGTTATAAACTCCAAGTACTTCAATATAGAGTCTTTGGTTGCCTTTTGTCTATGAGACTCTCTGATTATATGTTCCTTTGATAAGTTTTTTTATGTGCCCACTTTTCAAAGAGATATCAGATATAATGTCACAAGAGTATGACCCAAGTTTATGGGTGAATACTGTCTCTTTTGAATTTTTGGTATTCTTCTTTACCTCATCTATGAAACTACTGAAAGGGAAGAGAAAAGGGAAGAGAATGTTTTGTAAACCATAAAGTGATACATGAATATGAATGACTATCATTTCCTCAGTTGTGGTTTCAATTAATTTCTCCCCAAAAGGAAGTTAATCCCATCCTAATTTACTTTTTTATTTTTATTTATTTTACTGAGGCAATTGGAGTTAAGTGACTTGCCCAAGGTCACATAACTAGGAAGTGTTAATTGTCAGAGGTCAGATTTGAACTCAGGTCCTCTTGACTTCAGGGCTGATGCTCTATCCACTGTGCAGTCTAGCTGCCCCAATCCTGTCTTACTTTAGGCAGATCTTTCTCTTACATTTTTTCAGCACTTATGTGCTTTGTTTAAACTAAAACATTATTGTATCTTGCCTTCTTCTTTGTCATCTTAATTCAAAAGGTTGAAAACTAGAAGGCGCATTAGAGGTCACTGAGCGCCAAACCCTCATTTTACAGATTTATTAATGTAGATGTAGAGAAAGAAACATTGCATTTTAATGAGTAGTAGAGCCACCAAAATTCAAATCCATCGTTCCACTGAACTATCAGTCTTTTTTCTTGCATGTATGTTTCTTCCCAAGAGTTTTTTATTTTCAAGGAATCTGACCACATTTTTCTCCCCTTTTTTTTTAATCCAGCTAATTCAGTGTTGAATAGACAGATGCATAATAAAAGATCAAAGAACAAACGTGACATTTACCAGTGATCTCTGTATCTCTGTATCTATATATTCAATTTGTTTGATAGAATTGTACAAATCTGGGACCCACAGGCTTTTTAGAAATGAAATTTGATCCAAAAAGCATTTATTAGTCATTTCTTATACATAAGCCTCTATTCAAAATACAAGGTAATCAAAAATAAAATGAAATACACCCCCAGATTTTTGATTTTTTGCTTTCTATTGGAGGAATTTATAATCTTCTCAGATAAGTAAGTGGAAGACAATTTCAAGATTGAAAGATATCTAATGACTTGGTGGACCAGGAATGATTTTCCATTTAGAATGGAAGCTGAATTGAGAACTACATAAATCTGAGGAATCTAAGAGGTAGAGATGAGGAGGGAGTGCCCTTGTGATATGTGGTACCACCTGTAAAACAGTCCAGAAATGGGAGATGGAATGCCAAAATTTGGGAGATAGTTAATGGGCCAATTTGGCTGAAATATAGATTGTGTGAAGGGGGAGTAAATTTAAATCAATCTGAGAAGTTTTATTTTATTCTAGAGGTAATAAGGTGCCACAGAAGATTCTTAAGAATGAGGTCTATGTGGTCATACCTATATTTTAGGAAGATTATGATAACAATCTAGAAGCTTAGTTTCATAAAAAGAGAAATGGAGCTATATACATCATTTAGGATTTTGTTGAAAGAATCCAAAGCTGGAGAAAATGAGGGACTGAGGTAGAGTAATTACATATTTGGGACCATGATAATTTCTCTCTTTTGTTTTCCTAAATTATTACAAGATTAAATATAGGAACCACTTTGGTGAATATAGACTGATTTTCCCATTTCAAATGGCAATCAGAGTAAAAATGGTGCTGAAGAAATATTTTCATATTTGGAATCGTGTCAATTAATTTTGCAAAATCAATGCTTTTTGAATGTGGGACTTCAATTAATAAATACTTGTTGATTACTTCTATGTTGTTAATGATATATAGTGGGTTAATGTCCCAAAGACCTATACTTAAAACACAATATAAGCATTTTATTTTAAATATGTGTGCTTCCTAGATAACTGTATTCTCTGTTTCCTCCCTTTGTGGAATTTGTAATATTATCTCTACTTTGTCCCTGCTTGGCTGGTGAGCATTTTGAAGGATGACTTTTTTTTTCTAGCATCTGGATGGACAACTTGAGTATATATCCATGAGTTGAAAGATTGGGAAACAATTGCCATTTACACTGGGAATATTTTATACCAACCACAGAGTGTGTGAAAACTGAAGAAACAGTTGGATCAGTTATCTCTTTGCACATAAAAAAAATTAAGAGAAATAATGAAAACCATCTTGGTCTCTTTAGACACTAGAATATGCCTAGATATAAATAATTTTCTTTGAAACAAAAATAAAAATCCCAAGTCTGTCAGCAGCCAACGACTTTGATTAATAGAAAGTCTCCTAGTGTCTCTAATCTTTGTCACTGCATTTGAAGGCTTGCAGGAAAAGAAATACATGAAATAGGTATGATCTAATCAAGAAATGCAAATCTAAAGATCCCCATCTTTGGGGGCTTTGTAATAATATGGGTTGAAAGATATTATAAGATTTGGAGGATATTTCTTGGCATCTTTCTATACACAAAAGTCTTAGCTTCTTTCATGTTAATTAAGATGTGAGATAAAGAGACATTGGACAGTTTACTGAGGCAGGCTTTGAAAACCAAGCTTCTTTACACTTGGCTTTTTATGGGGAAAATACAGTACAGGTGGATTGTGTATGATGCAAGAGTACTATGCGGATTCTGGATTGACAACTGTAGATTTCTTCAACTTCAAGAGGTAAAATTCTCTGTAAGGAAAAAAAAAAGATATGTAATGTGTATACAAAGGAAGTGACAATATATTAGAACTCTCAATAAAGAAAAGCATCCTATTATGTGACATAAAACACCTTCTTGTTGGAAGAGTTCAGCATTGTGATTACTCCTCTTCTCCACTAAAGTTGTTATAAATTCATTTTTTAGTTCTAAAACTTCATCTTTCTATGGCATCTTTCCTGCCCATTTAAACACAGACATCCTCTATTATGAAAATACATTATCCCCTTCTCATCATCAAAAGGGATAGAAAAGTGATATCATTAATATAGTGAATTCCTAGATGATGAATCTTTATTTACTTGTTTAGTTTTGACAGAGATGTGAAATTGTGTTCCCTTTAATCTGTAAAATTAACACTCTAAAATTGTGTACCCTTTGATTTGTAAAGAAGGGAGATTCCAGCCTCAGGCCCTCCTGGGAAGCATATCTCCCCAGACAAGTTAAGTGGCGTCATCCAACTGACCCATTTCTAAAGCAAATCACCTCCATTGATAGCCAACCTCTGTTCAAATTCAGCCTGAAAAAACCTCCAAAGCAAATTAATTTGGGAGACCTTGGTCTGATCAGTTCAAACTACACCAGACCCTCACCCCCACCCCGACCCCCGCCCATGCCAAGATCTGCTCATATAAGAGGTTTCTGTTTACTCACTTCTTTGCAAAAGGTCAAAAGTAACATGTTCTGTCTCTCTGGTATAGCTACAAGGACCCTGCCCACCGAGAAGGAATTCTCTTCTCAGTACCAGCCTCCATTTCCCTAATAGGACTTTGCCACTAAAGAAGTCAGTTTTTCTAGCAAAGCTAATTTTTTATCTGTTAGGATTCTTACAAGGTGCTAAGTCGATTGTCTAATTTTAGCATGGTACTTAGCAGTTTTCTGGTTCACTAATGTGCTTAGTACTTGTTAGAGTTCTGCAAGAGTTCACACCTTTCATAAGTTCACACCTCTAAAAGAGCATATAAAAGGGCAAGCCCACTGGAAGCTCCGGGAGATTTAGAGCTAGGATTCAGTGTGAGATTCACAAGTCCAGGAGGTTCCTAAGTCAGAAGGACAAGCCCACTAACGGACAAGCCCACTCTCAGAGGCAAGACAGATTCATTCCATATTCTACCTTTGTAATGGCTGGAGATTCGGAGGGAGCTAGAGGCTGAAGCAGATAGAGACAAAGGACTTGCGGCAAGAGCTCTTGGAACCAAGGAGAGAGATAGGCCTCTAAGAAAACTAACCAGGCTATTTTGAAGGAAATAATAAAGGATCTGGATTTTAACAGCTGGCTGCATTTGAGGTGATTATTACACTGAACTGAAACGAAGGCTACTCCCAGAAGCCCCCCAAGAAGCCTCCTCCCAGAGAACATTATATTTTAGAGAAGAGAATATTCTCTTCCAATGATAAACTTCCATTTTTGCCACCTAAAACTCTTTGGGTTCATGAATTCTTTCACAAAGAACCTATGCCTCTGATCAAAAAGGGATTTCCACAACTTTCTGACTGCCACAGAACTTCATCAGTTTGACACTATTTTCTACACCATTCTTCCTCTTCCTTAATCTCCTGCCCACTATAAAATCCTCCTTTACACTTATGCAAAACAAATGAACATATTGGCAATGTTTGATGGTATAGGTCTCATTCTTCTCTTATAGACTAGCAATAGTCTAGTCTCACAGTCTACCTTGTCTCTGCCTAAACAAAAAAAAAAAAAAGACAGGAATAGTTTGACATCAGTTTTTGAATTTACAGATGATCAATCACTACAGTTATCAGAATTCTAATCTTTTTTTTTTCTTTTTAGTGTTTTACTTTACTTTGTGGTCACTGTGTAAATTGTTTTCCTGTTTCTATTTACTTTGCCCTTTATCAGTCCATTTAAGTCTTGTCTTTCTTTAAGTTTTAAATTTATCTTTGTGGACTACTTAGCACGATAATATTTGGGCAAGCATTTTTTTCCCCTAGACTTTAAAAGTTTTTGGTTTTTTTTTTTTTTTTTTTGGTCTTATATTAAATAATTCCCTAATTTTTTTTTTTACTTCTCTCCCCTCCCCATCCCCCCATAAGACATTGTTTACATGTTGAGTTCTTATCTAGAAGAAAAGTTTTTTAGTAAAACACTCAGTAAATAACTAAGTGCCTATTATGTGTGAGGCATTATGCTAAGTTCTGGGAATTAAAAAAAATGTCCCTGCACTCAAGAAGCTTACAATTTCATTTTCTTCCTCATGGGCATACCTGTAACTTCAGATATTATTATCCTCATTTTACCCACAGATACTTTGCCTCACAGCCTCACAGCTAATTGAACTTAGTCCTTCCTGACTCCAAGTCTTGCCCTTTATCTACTATGTAGCATTGCCTCACAGCCCATAAGCTTTAGTTCAATACCATCCTGACAGCATAATCAGAGCAGGTCTTTTGAATTTCTTTTACCATGATGATGTGTGTGCACAGGACTATATAGTCTCCCTTAATCTATCTTGTGACTAAAAGTCTGTACTTATGATGAGACTGAACAGAGTTAGAGCTACAGTCTCTGGGAATGAAATGAAACAATTCTTGCTTGATATTACTGCCTCTTCTATCTCCCAGTCATCCTTTTACTGATAAACTCATGATCTTTAAGCAGTGTTTTTGGTTTTTCTTTCATATGAGCTCCCCTATTGGTAGGCATTATTGTTTCCTTTCTTCTTCCACCAGGATTCCATAGACCTATAACTAGGAGTATACAGTTAAATATTTAACATCTAGTTCTCTAAAACATGTTTGCATGATATGCTTTAATTTTTTTTAAATTTTAATTTATTTATATAACTTGATATAAAATAAGAAAAACAATAGAATAGAAAAAATACAGAAAATTAAAATTAAAATTAAAACATAGTTGTGTGCCCAGTTGAACATCAGGGCGGATTCAAAATATATAAAAAATTTCCATTTCAAATAATTATATATATATAATAATAGAAGAAATTATATTCATGAGTGTTCATCTTTTCTTTGCTTCCTTGTAGCATGACATATTTTCAAATTTAATCTTCATTATTTACATTTTCTCTATCATTTTCTTAAGAATAGATAATCACAAAATGATGAATCAAGGCCTGATTGTCTATTTCCAATGTTTAAATGCTGTCACTGAAAATTTAATAATTGGTTATTTAAAGCTGCTATGAACTGGTTTCAGCATGCCCCTTGTCAGCTATAGCATACTTTGAAATTATATATCTCATTAATAGAATTCATATTTAAGACATGTATCCTACACCACCAAATGAGATGACTAGAAACACTATTATCCCAATTTTTCCAATAAAATATTTCAGCCTCAAATAATGATATACATGGTCACATGTTAATTAACATATTAACTGGAACACACAGGTTTTTCAATTCCCTTTTACAACATCCTTGATCATGTAGCCTTTACTGAAAACCTTCAGTGATGGAGCGCCCTCTCATTTTGAAAACATTCCTTCAATTTCAGGAACATTATAATTTTTAGGAGGTTTTGTTTTTCTGCTGTTAAATCTGTTCCATAACTTTGCTCTCCATTAAACTATGCTAAAAAATACATATTTCATAGTTAGAATGTAAGATTGGTGCCTGATTGTGAAGGAGTTGACAATTAGGTTATATCATTTGAACTCTGAGATCAAGAGCAATTGGAAATTTTTGAGTAAGGTATCATCAGGATGGATATAGCTTGTTGTCTGTCTTAATTTTCATTGACTTTTTGGCAGTGTTTGATATTGTTGATCTCTTCCTTTATGGCAGAGCATTGTTCTTACTCTGGGACACAGCATTGTCCTTTTCTACATATATACTCTTTCTCTATCTCTTTTACATCTTTCTCCCAAAGATCTTGGCCCTGACAAATGGTTCAGCATTAGAAATGGATATATTATTAAAGAAGATGAATTACCATCAGCTTTACCATTGTACCCTAAGGGCCACTGGGTTTTTCCATTTGATTTTCAGCTGAAACCTCCAATATGTCAAGTCAAAGCAGGTGACAAAGGATTTATTAAGTATTTCTTATGTGTCAGCTATTGTGCTATGTGCTGAGAATACAAATATAAGCAAAAGAAAATCAGACCCTACTCTCAATGAGCTTATATTCTAATGGGGGGGGGGGGGGAGAGACAATATGTAGAAGGCAGCTGAAAAAGCAGAGGACAGGATATGATGAAGTTCAAAGAGTCAGGAGCAGGGTCCGGGGAGGAATGAAGGAGTGAACACAGCTGGCCTGGCCCTTTCCAAAAATGAAGAATCAGGGGCATGAATAGCCAAAGAAAGGGACCATAGGAAAGGATTTTTTTTTTTTTTTTGGTAACATAAGAGGTCTACAAGAGAATAGGGAAGAAAGAAGTAGAGAGCTAAAATGGTGGAGTAAGCAATAAATTACTATAACCCTTCATTTTCAACACCAAATAACTATGAATTAGCTCCCCCAAACAAATCCTAGAATAGCAGAATTGGCAAAAAGATGGGATGAAACAATCTTTTGGCCCAAGAAACTTGGATAATTGGCAAGAAAAGTCTATCTTATTTAGGTAAAAAGGAGACACATTTTAGGACAGGAAGCATCCCACTAAGCCAGCAGTAAGCCCTTCTTTAGCAAACCAGTGGTCTTTCCTCAGATCCAGTACAGTGGAGCTTAGAAAGATACTAATACTAGGACATCCTCCTTCCTCTCCTCCTTTCTCCACCTTCCCACCCTCCCCACCCACTCCCCTTGCCATGCACTTCACCACAGCCAGGTGAATGGTCAGACCCTACCTCTGAGAACCATCACATCCTTTAGTGTAGCCCCAGGCAAACAAGTAGATAGCAACCCTATGGATGACTAAGTAAAAATACCAGTGGGGTGGAATGAGTTTAACATAGCCCTGAGCAAAGAGGAAGTTTCTTGTGGCCAGACTATCTTGTACTACAGTGTAGCCCTGGGAAAATGTGGAATCACACCGTATTCCTCAGCACACACCAGACATCACAACTAGGACCCCAGCTCAGCATCCAGTAAGTTGACAGATGTCAACCACCTCCAGCAGTGCCAGCCACTTCATCACAGCCCTCAGAACAGCACCAGATATAGGGGTTTTCCTTGGGTGTCAGGGCAGCATCAGTGTTATAGCTAGGTTCCTGCAACTCCTGGGACAAGAAGCCTGAGACAGTGCCCCTTACATCCCAAGAGTAAAGCTCAAGTTTCAAAGAAAGAAAAAAAAAGGAAAGAAAAAGAATCTGACTATAGAAAATTATTATGGTGACAGGAGAAACCAAGAAACAAATTCAAAAGATGACAATATCAAAACACCTATGGGCAAAACCCCAAATCAAAAATAGGAAGTGGTATCAAACCTAGAAACAATTTGTGGAAGAGCTCAAAAAAGGAGCTTAAAAATCATAGAAAAGAGTTAAAGACAAATTGGGAAAAGAAGTGAGAGAATATAAGAGAATTAAGAAAAAAGAGTCAGTAACTTGGAAAAAGAAAACAATTCCTAAAAGGGACAATTGGTCAAATGGAAAAGGAAGTACTAAAAACTATTGAGGAAAAGAACTCCTCAAAAGTTAAAATTAAGCATATGGAAGCTAATGGCTCTATGAGACATCAAGAATCAATCAAATAAATTCAAAAGAATGAAAAATAGAAGAAAATACAAACTATTTCATAGGGAAAACACCTTCCTGTTAAACTGAAAGAGAGACAATGTCAGAATTATTTGTCTATCTAAAAACCATCAGCAAAAAAGAGGACCTGAACAACGTTTTTCAAGAAATCTTCAAGGAAAATTGCCCTTATTCCTGGAACCAGAAAGTAAAATAGGTATTGAAAGGATCTACCAATAACATCAGGAAAAAATACCCCCCCCCCCCAAAACAAACAAACAAACAAACAAACAAGCAAACTCTAAGGAACATTATGGTCAAAGTCAAGGAAAAAATACTACAATTGTCCAGAAAGAAACAATTCAAATATCAGGGTATCACAGACAGGATCACACAGGCTTTAACAACTGTACCTTTAAAATTTTAGAGGTTATATAACATGATTTTCTGGAAGGCAAAGGATCTAGGACTGCAACCAAGAATCACCCACTCAACAAAATGAAGAATAATACTCCAAGGGAAAAAACAACAACAACAGCAACACAATGATCATTCAATGAAATACAAGAATTTCACAGCTTTTTAATGAGATGAACAGAATTGAACAAATCATTTCATCTCCAATATCAAGACTCAAGAAAAGCCTAAAAAGGGGAAAAGGGAAAAGAAAACATAAGGAATTCATTGGAGTTGAACTGTTTGCATTTCTACATGGGAAGATGTTAATTGCAATTTTTAAAAATTGTATCATTAATAGTATAACTAGAAGGAATATACATAGACAGAGGATATGGTATAAGTTGGATTTTCGGAATCATATAAAAGAAAATAAAACATAAGGGATGAGAAAGAGGAGGACACTTTGTACGGTAGCAAGGGAGAGGTAGAATGGTGTAAACTATTTCAAATGAAGAGGTATGGAAGTGGAGAAAAAGATGGGAGGATGGGTGATAGGCTTTTCTTTAATCTTACTCTTAACAGTATTGGCTCAAAGAGTATTGGCAATCACTGGAATATAGAAATCTATCTTATTGGGCAAAGTTAAGTAAAGAGGCTAAGAAGAGAGGACAGACAGAGGGAGACAGTAAACAGAAGCAAAACATTGGAGGAGGGAAAGGGTAAAAAAAAGAGGACAAACAGGAACAAAAATAGAATGGAGGGAAACACACAGGTAGTAATCATTTATTATTATTATTATTATTTTAATACTTTTAAAAAATTATACATGCTATCTTGTTGGGAGAGAAAAATCAGAACAAAACTAAAAAACCATGAGAGAAAAAAAAAAGAACTGAAAAAGAAGAAAAATCAAAGTGAACACAACATTTGTTGATTTATAGTCATTCTCTCTTTGGATGTGCATGGTGTTTTCTATCCAAAGTTTATTGGAATTGCCTTAGATCACTGGACTGCAGAGAAAAACCAAGTCATTCATAGCTGATCATTACACAATCTTGTTTTTACTGTGTATATTGTATTCCTGGTTCTACTTGTTTTGCTCAGCATCAGTTCATGTAAATCTTTTCAGGCCTTTCCAAAATCACATTGTTCATCATTTTTTATAGAACAATAATATTTCATTCTTTTCATATACCATAATTTATTCAATCATTTCCCAATTTTTGGGCATCTACTTACTTTTGAATTCTTTACCACAACAAAAAGAGCCACTACAAACATATTATCATATGTAAGTGCTTTTCTCTCTTTTATGATTTCCTTGAGATACAGAGCCAGTAGTGGCATTGTTAGATCAAAGGGTATGCACAGTTTTATAGCTCTTTCAAAATAGTTTCAAATTGCTCTCCAGAATGGTTGGATCATTTCATGATTCCACCAACAATGCATTAGTGTCCTGGTTTTCCCATATCCTCTCCAAAACTTATCATTATCTTTTCCTGTCATCTTAACCAATCTGAGAAGTGTGAGATGGTACTTCAGAGTTGTTTTAATTTGCATTGCTCCAATCAATGGTGATTTAGAGCATCTTTTCATATGATTATAGATGACTTTTATTTCATCATCTGAAATTTGATTTGATTACTTATCAGTTGGGGAATGACTTGGTATTCTTATAAATTTGACATATTTCTTTATATATAGTATATAAATTAAAAGTTATATATATATATATATATGTATATATATGTGTGTGTGTGTGTGTGTGTGTGTGTGTGTGTGTATAAAGGCCGATTTGCTGTAAAATTTTTACCCCACTTTTGTGCTTCCTTTTGATCTTCTTTGTGTTGATTTTGTTTGTGCAAAACCTTTTTAATTTAATGTAATCAAAGTTGTCCATTTTTCATTTCATAATTTTCTCTAGGTTATTTATTATTAATTCCTCCCTTTTCCAAAGGTCTGATAGGTAAACTATTCCTTGCTCTCCAAATTTGTGTATAGTATCATCATTATGCCTAAATCATGTACCCATTTTGACCTTATTTGGTATGGGGTATGAGATGTAGGTCTATGCTGAGTTTCTGACATTATTTTCTAGTTTTCCCAGCAACTGTTGTGAAAAACTGAATTCTTATCCCAGAAGCTGGAGTTTGGAGTTTATCAAATACTAAATTACTATGGTCATCAATTATTGTGTCATGTGTATCTAACTATTTCACTTATCTACCACTCTATTTCTTTGACAGTACTAAATGATTTTGATGACTGCTGCTTTAAAATATAATGTTAGATATGTTACTGCTAGTCTGTCATCCTTTGTATTTTTTTTTTTTTATTATATCCCTTGATGTTTTTGACCTTTTGTTTTTCCAGATGAATTTTATTATTATTTTTTCTAGTTCTATAAAATATTTTTTGTCAGTTTGTTTGGCATGACACTGAACAAGTAGACCAATCTAGGTAGAATTGTAATTTTGATTGTATTAGCTTAGCCTACCCATGAGCAATTAATATTTTCCCAATTGTTTAGACTTTATTTGTGTGAGAAATGTTTTGTAAGTGTATTCATACAGTTCCTGGGTTTGTCTTGGTAGGTAGACTTTCAAATATTTTATTTTGTCTATAATTATTTTAAATGGCATATCTCTTTCTACCTCTTGCTGCTGGACTTTGAAAATAATACATAAAAATGTTGATGATTTGTGTGGGTTTATTTTATATTCTGCAATTTTGCTAAAGCTGTTGATTGTTTCAAATAGGTTTTTGGATGATACTCATCATATCATCTGCATGGATAGTAATCATAATTGTGAATGTGAATAGAATGAACTCTCCCCAAAATTGAAGCAGATAGCAGAGTAAATAAAAAAAACAGAATCCTACAATATGTTGTTTACAAGAAATGCACTTGAAGCAGAAATACACACATACAGAATAAAGGCAAAAGGTTTTATATTTTTTTTTTTAGTTTTTATTCTATTAAATTAAATTTAATTAAAGAGATTAATTAAAAGAGATAAGGAAGTTATTATAGACAATTGATGCAGTACTAGTGGTATGAGAATTGGGGTGGAGAATCCCCTCTGGTTGACATAGGTCAAATGTGAAGGAATTCGTAAACCCAAAATCTGAATGGCAAAGGGATTTTTATTGGCACTGAGAATCCAGCTTTGCTAGGAAGACAGACTTCTCAGTGGGTAAGGTCCTGTCAGGGAAAATATCAAAGGTTAACACAGAGAAAAGAATATCTTCACAGTGGGCAGAAGTCCTGGTAGGCAGCCTTGCCAAGAAGAGAACTTCCTGGCAAAGCAAATTCCTGTTTCAGACTTCTGCAGAAATTTGGAATTCAGAATTGTCTTCTATTAGCAGTCTGAGGCTAGGGCTTCCATTCAAAATTGAGTGAGAATCCCTCAATGTTTTCAATGCCCCCAGGCTTAGATTTCCAGTTGAATAGCGAGTACTTATCTTGGAGTTCCAAGCCACTCAATAGGAATATCAGGCCGAGATCTCTAACTGAATGAGACCATTTAACTGGGAGTTTGAGCTAATGGGAGTGGTTTCAGGATAATTTTCAACTCAATCGAGGGTGCAACTAGTCCTCTGCCAAGATTTCCAACTGAATAAAGCCACTCATCTTGATGCCCTAAGGGCCAGCCTGTCCCAGAGGAGAGTTTCTCAGAGTTCACCCCCATTGCTTCCCCCAAAAGTCAAGGGGGACACAATTTACATCACAGTGAAGTAATATCCATGTTAAATATAAATGCATTAAGTGGTATAGCATCCAAATACAAGTTCAAGAGCAAATAAAAGCTATTGCAATAAATTATAAATTGTAAAATAGATAATTTTGATTTTATTAAATTTAAAATCTGATAAAGGGTCTCTGATAAAGGCCTCATTTCTCAAATATATAGAGAATTTATTTATAAGAATGCAAGCCATTTCCCAGTTGATAAATGGCCAAGGGATATGAGCAGGCAGTTTCTCAAATGGAGAAATTAAAGCTATCTATTGGCATATGTAGAGATGCTCTAAATCATTTGATTAGAAAACATGCAAATTAAAACCAAAAAAAAAGAGATTATTAGAGAGGATGTGGGGAAATTGGGAGTCTAATACAAAGGTGGTAAAGTTGTAAACTGATTCAACCATTCTGGAGAGTGATTTGGAAATATGCCCAAAGAGCAACCAAACTGTGTATATCCTTTTATGGAGCAATACCACTACTAGGTCTGCAACCCAAAGAGAACATAAAAAAGGGGGAAAAGACCCACATGTACAAAAATATTAATAGCATTCCTCTTCATGATGGAAAAAAAATTGGAAATTGAGGAGGGTCCATAAATTGGGAAATGTCCAAACAAACTGTGGTAGATGAATATAATGGAAAACTGTTATGCAATAAGAAATGATGAACAGGTAAATTTCAGGGGGAAAAAAAAACAGGGAAGACTTGGGCATGCAAAGCGAAATGAGCAGAACCAGAAAAATAATACACATAGTATCAGAAACACTGTGTGGTGATAAACTATGAATGATTTAGCTCTTCTCAATAACAGAATGATTTAAGACAAATACAAAGGACTAACAAAGGAAAATATTATCCATGTCCAAATAAAGAATTTATGGACTTTGATTACAGATTAAAGCACATATTTTTCACTTTATTCTTTTTTATATTTTTTCCTTTTGATCTGTTTCTTCTTTCATAACTGTGACTAATATAGAAATATTTTTTACATGATAGTTGATGCATAATATATATCACATTGCCTACCATTTTAGGAAGAGTGGTAGAAAGAAATGGAGAAAAATTTGGAACTCAAAATCTTATAAAGATGAAAACTAGAAATGTAATTTGGAAAAACAAAACACTATTAAAAATGAACAAAAAGTATAGAGAATCAGGAGTGGGACTATAGTCAACTAAGACTTGACTTATTTACCAAGTAGAGAGAAACATGGTAGCATGTATAGGCAACATTAAAAAAAAAGTGAAAGAAGCATTGGAGAATAAAATCATATCAAAGAAAGTTTGGATGAGAGAATTTTTTTTTTTAACAGCACTGAAACCTTTTAGTCTTTTACTACTGTTCACTATTCCCAGTTCTGTTCTCAGGACCCAGGGATACAAGTGTAACTCACCTTTCACTTGGCATTCTTTCAAATACTTGCAGAAAGTTTTGTTGAGTCTTCTATTCTCCAAATTAAATATCTCTAATTCCTTCAACCAATCTTACATGATATTATCTTCAGGCTTTTCATTATCCTGATCATTCTATTTCATTCCATTCTATATATGCTTCAGTAATATATCCTGCTTGCTAAAATTGTGTTATCAGTATTATACAATATTACAGGAACTGTCTAGTCAACACAAATTATGTTGCCACTTTGACTTTGGTAATCTTGGATTTTATAATCCTTTTCATGTAGCACAAAGTTATATTTGCTTTTGATTACTCCTTCATCAGAGTGTTGTAGTTTTTGTTGTTATTTGAGTCATGTCTAACTCTTTTTGACCCCATTTGAGATTTAGAGTGGTTTGCTATTTATTTCTTTGGTTCATTTTACAGATTAGGAACTGAGGCAAACAGTTTATTGCCTATGGTCTCACAACTAGTAAGTATCTGAGATGAGATTTGAACTCCAGAAGTCTATCACTGTACTCATTGTAACCACCAAGCTGCTATAGTTGTGGTGCCTGCATCAATAATTAGAAGAGAAAGAATATGTGTATGTATGCATGTGTGTGTGTGTGAGAGAGAGACACACACACACACATACACACAAGAGTATTTTCCCTTTAATGCTTCATTATATCCTTATATCATATTCATATTCATATCATATATCATTCATATCATTTTATATCACATTCATCCAAATGTTCATAATGGTATATTTACCAAATTATAAGGGAAAAATTGTGCCTTAAAATTTAATTTCACCCTCATGGGTGGAGAACAATCAGTTTTTCAAGGAATGTTCATTTCTACAACTTCCTATTCAGAAAATTCTATCAGGATTGCTCTTGAAAAAGAGACTATCATCATACTTTCCATATACATTGCTACTGAAGCCAGAGGAGGCCCTTGACCACACCTCTGATTCATACTGTCTATTGACCAACAAGAGTGGATAACTGCAGATATGCATGTGCAAAAGAGTAAATTAGGAATGTTTAAAAAAGAATAGATTAAGCTTTTTTTTTTTCCAATCTTTGGAATCTAATTATCTGCTAATAATTTGTCTTAAATATTCTCTTTGATATTGTAGTGAATATTTAATAATATTACTTGCTTAATGGAATTGCTAATCTGACAATTTTGTTTTCCCTTCAGGGTTATTCTCTGGGTCAGGATAGCTCCAATTCTTGGCCTACCCTACACTATTAATGGTTATTTATTTATTTTTTACTATACCTGATCAGTCCCTTAGACTTTCAAGAGCTCTAAATCCATTAGATAAGAAACCTTTTTCTTCCCTTCACACTGCAGCAGGTGTGGAAAAAGCAAACCTCTTTATTTATGTAAATAATTAAAAATAAATGTCAGGCATACCCCATCCCTGCTCATTTGAGTCATTTTAATGACACATGAAATATAAAAGAAGGCTTCACTAAAGGTCTCTAAGGAGAAAAGGGCAACACCACTAAATAAAGAAGGATGATCATGCTGGGGCAAACTTGAAAGGAGATGGCATTTATACAAAAAGCAATTTGCTTTGACGGTAATTTTCTGAATTTCCTTGGTTATTATTGAAGATATATGTGTTTGAATGAGAACACTCTCTCCTTCCTCTCTAGCCAGCTGCCCTGTGTGATCCTGCCGTGAAGTCACAGTCCTGTGTTAATGGCTTCACAGTTTGTTCCTGGAAGAAAAAAAAATATTATGATGTCACAAATTTGTCATTTTGACTTCACTGCTGGGTCAGGTTAGGGAAGAAAATAGTCTTTCAGGAAGGAACTTTTTCTTTCTTTTATTGTTAAAATCTTAAGAAATAGTGGCAGGGACAGGTACTTTTGATCAAATATATTAAAAGTTACTTAGAGTCATGTGATTACAGGGGACATTTTTGATTCTAGATGGCCTCTTTTCCTCTATATCTTTTTTACAATAAATCTCATGGTAGTTTTTTCTTATTTCAACAAAGAGTCTACTTAGAATTTTGCATTTTTCAGGGATCTCTAAAGCAGTTTTGGGTATCTCTGCCCAACAAATATGTTGTCATTTCCTCCATTTAAAATAAATTGGAAGTCATTTTAATATATTAATTTATTTTACACTTACCTTCAGCTAGATTTCCAAACTATGGTTTTGACATATTTGAAAGCGTATCCTCTATATATTTTAAAGTAAGAACTGTATTATACAGGAAATGATAATAAATGTCATCAGTAGTTTGTTTTGTTTTGCAGTAGTAGCAAACCAAATTTTTCAAGAAATAAAGGGGGAAAAAGGCTTGTAGAATACTCGGAAGCCTATGTATGTATAGATGGAATACTATCTTTTAAAAATCACTAGGTCATTTAAAAGCTGAACAATATCACAAAACCTAAACTAATCATACCTTAAAAGTTAGGTTGCAAATGTGTAAATTTTTTTCTGAATTTGCTATGTGGATTTATGTCTTAGAACAGAGATCCAAATCAATAGTAAATGGAAAGAAAGGATTCAAATCCCATCATTTGGCATTCATCAGAAATAACCCCAACATGACCTATTAAAATAAACTGTTGAGACTGAAACATGGGAAGTCAATGAAATAAAAGACAGACACTTAGAATCACCATTTGCCATGAAATTTTAATATAAAACTTTTCCCAAAATAATTCCAGAAACTTTCCTCATCAGCTAGTAAGTACTTGACCTCTTTTTCTAGTGAAGAGATATAGCAGTAAGAACCTGGAGAGTATCTTATTGCTATACCTTTCATGGAATTATGTATGATTTTACATCATTTTAAAGCAATGTTAGAATCATAAGTCAATAGCTGGAAGGTCCTCCAGAGATGAATAGTTCAAATTCTTTCTTTTTTAAATGGAAGGACCTGAAGTCAATGGAAATTAACTTCCACAGTAAGTTTCAAAGGTAAAAATTTTGATGTGAGTCCAGAACTAGTGTCTCTTTAAAGCACAAAGGAGAAACCTGAAGGCAACACATTTATTAAATGTTTTTTGGACAAAAAAATTAGTATCCACAGTGAGATCTTGTATTCCCTATAGCATTCTTTCAATTGCATGACCAAAAATGTGATTTGCTATAGAATATCTTTTACAAATCAAAACTGTTCTTGTCTCATACATCAATGATGCTCTCAATATGTGTGTAGATAATTATCATAATTTTTTTTATAGAGATGAGTTAGTAGATGTTGAAATTCTTTTTTCATTTACTAATAAAAGGATATTTATTCTCAAGCATTTAGTTTGGTCCTCAGAATTATGTCCCTTTAGAGTTATAATACTAATTTATAAATTTTGCACATCTTGGAGTTGAAAGTTTCTAGTTTGGGCTTCAAAAAATCTCTAAAGGATCTCTTGCTTTTTGTATTCTTATAAATAGTCACTTTTTCTTCTCCTATATTATAAAATTTTTTTGACCTTATCTTGGTATATGTTGCAAGGTATTGACCTATGCCTAGTTTTGGCAAACTGTTACCCAGTTTTCTCAACAGTTTTCATCAAATGTTGAATTCTCTCCCCAAAAGCTTAAAACTTTGGGTTCATCAAAACTAGATTACTGTGGTCATTTCCTACTGTATATTGTGTTCTTCATCTGTGTCAATGATCCACCACTGTTTTTGTTAGTACCAAATTGCTTTTGATGATTACTATTTTAGAATTATGTTCATATAATTCCTAGGTTTGTCTTAATATCTAGATTCCCAGTTATTTTCTATAGTTTGAATTTATTTAAAAATGGAATTTTTCTTCTGATATTTTACTGCTAATTTCTCAGAAATTTACTAATTTCTCATTAGCATAAAAATGCTTATGATTCATATGAGTTTATTTTATATCCTGCAACTTGGGTAAAGTTAATTGTTGCAGCTAGTTTTTTAGTTGATTATCTAGGGTCCTCTGTGTATACCATTATATTATCTACAAAAATGATAATTTTGTTTTATTATTGCCTATTTTTATTTCTTGAATTTCTTTTTCTTGAAAAACATTTCTTGTATAATATTTAATAATTGTAGTGATAATGGACATCTTCACTTCATCCACTATCTTAATGGGAAAGTTTCAAGTTTATTCACATTAGAGATAATGATGGCTCTTGGTTTTAATAGATAACTATCATTTAAAGAAAAAAAATCAATTGATTCCTATGCTTTTAAATAGTTCTTTAATAGAAATGGCTGTTGTATTTTGTCAAAATTTTTTGGCATTTATTGATGTAATCATATGATTTTGTTGTTTTTGTTGTGGTAAATTATGCTGATAATTTTCCTATTATTGAACTAATCCTGAATTCCTAATATAAATTCCACCTAGTCATAGCATATGCTCTTTGTGACATATTGTTATGATGTCCTTCCTAGTATTTTATTTTATTTTATTACTATTTTTTATTCACATGGATGAAACCTCAAGGTTCTTAGTAGCATAGTTTATGAAAGGCTGTTGAGAAAGCTATTTTAAGTTGTTTTTATTTTATTAAAACATTTAAATTAGGAATACATTTTGGGGACACAATATTAACATGTGTTGTGTAAATGAAATTATATGGTCTGTTAATGATAATATAATTACACAAGTCAGTTAAATACCACATTCATTATGAATGAGTCATTTCAGTTGTGTCTCTATGATCCCATCTGGGGTTTTCTTGTTAATGATACTGAAGTATTGTGCCATTTCTCTCTCTCTCTCTCTCTCTCGCTCTCTCTTTTTTTTTTTTTTTTTTTGTTGTATTATATTTTTTTTTTATTAAAGCGTTTTATTTACAAAACATTTGCATGGGTAATTTTTCAACATTGACCCTTGCAAAACCTTCTGTTCCAAATTTTCTCCTCCTTACCCTCACTCCCTCCACTAAATGGAAGGTAGTCCAATACATATTAAATATTTTATAATATATGTTAAACACAATATATGTATCCATAGTTATGCATTTATCTTGCAGCACACTAAAAATCGAATCAAGAAGGAAAAAAAACTGAAACAAAATTCAAGGAAACAGCAACAGAAAGAGTGAAAATACTATTTTATGGTCCACACTCAGTTCCCACAGTCCTCTCTCTGGGTATAGATGGCTTTCTTCACCACTGAACAATTGGAACTGGTTTGAATCATCTCATTGTTAAAGAGAGCCACATCCATCAGAATTGATCATCATATAGTCTTCTTATTGCTATGTATAATAATCTCCTGTTTTTGCTTATTTCACTTAGCATTATTTCATGTAGGTCTCTCCAGGACTCTTTGAAAACATCCTGCTGGTCATTTCTTACAGAACAATAATATTCCATAACATTCATATACCATAATTTATTTAGCCATACTCCAATTGATGGGAGTGCATTCAATTTCCAGTTTCTTGCTACCACAAAAAGAGCTGCCACAAACATTTTTGCACATACCCTTTCCCTCCTTAAAGATCTCTTTGGGATATAACAGTTTTATAACATTTTGAGCGTAATTCCAAATTGCTCTCTAGAATGGTTGGATCCATTCACAGTTCTAGTGTCAGTGTTCCAGTTTCTCCAACATTGGTCATTTTCTTTTCCTGTCATTTTAGCCAATCTGAGAGGTATGTAGTGGTATCTCAAAGTTGTCTTAATTTGCATTTCTCTGATTAATAATGACTTGGAGCATCTTTTCACATGGCTAGAAATAGCTTCTATCTCTTCATCTGAGAATTATCTGTTCATATTCTTTGACCATTTATCAATTAGAGAATGGCTTGAATTCTTATAAATTTGAGTCAATTCTCTATATATTTTAAAAATAAGGCCTTTATCAGAACCTTTAAATGTAAAAATGTTTTCCTAGTTTATTACTTGCTTTCTAATTTGGTCGATATTAGTTTTGTTTGTACAAAAAACTTTTAAACTTAATATAATCAAAATTATTATTGTAATCAATAATGATCTCTAATTTTTCTTTGGTCACAAATTCCTTCTTCCTCCACAGATCTGAGAGGTAAACTATCCTACGATTTTCTAATTTGTTTATAATATCATTCTTTATGTCTAGATCATGAACCCATTTCGACCTTATCTTGGTGTTTGGTGTTAAGTGTGGGTCTATACCTACTTTGTGTCATACCAGTTCTAAGTATGTGTTTTAATCTTCCTTATCACCAAGTAACTTTCTAGGGTCATAATCTTTTTCTGGTGTTTATTTGTTTCTCTTACCTGTTACTCAGCTTCCAGAATAAAGGATATAATGTCCTAAACTTTGTGCAGCTGTTTGCGAAGATCCTTCTGTGAAACTGTTAAATTTTCAGTTCTAAAATGTTATGATCTAAGGAAAAACATATTTGAATGACCATAAATATTCTTTTCTGTTCTGTAACAGTCTGACCTATAACCACTCCACTGTGGCTATAAGGTCTGGTGTACTACAAATTCCTCCCTCAGTGCTCATAAAGAGACCTCCTCTGACCAGTTCAACCCACTGTCTGTCCTCAGCTACCACTGTTCTGCTGTTGCTGCTGCCACCATTGCTGTTGCCATTGCTGATTCAGAGGCTCCCAAGTTCTAGTTTGGTTTGCTGGCTTTTCAAGGCCCTTTCACTCTAGTAAGACAAACTTTTCCAACTTACTGTTCAAGTCTTCTTTGTTATTTCTGGGCTGAGAGGTCTAGAAATTACTAGTGTTGTTGCTGATTCAGAGGCCTGAGCCAGTGCTATGCTAGTGCATTCCCACTGTGGTGCAACAAACTTTTCCTGCTGGCCTTCTAAGTTATTTTTGCCTGGAAAATTGCTTTACTCTCTATTTTGTGTGGATTCTGTTTTATGGATTGGGGGAGGACTTGGGTGAATCCCTGCTTTTATTCTGCCATGTTGGCTTTGCCTCCCAATTCTTATTTTTCTTTAGATTATTTTTTCTTGTCTTCTAATATTTTCTCTTATTCTTTCCAATCGTTTTTTAGACTTTTATGATCAGGTTGTTTGGACATTTCCTATTCTGTTTCTTGATTCTGAATTTTATACTAATGTTTGATTATACTCCTAGAATGGCAGTGTGTGTGTGTGTCTGTGTGTATGTATTGTTTCATGCTTCAGGCTTTTTTCCATTATTCTTTTCAAAGCCAATTCTGAAGGTTTGCAAATTTTCAATGCTTCTAACTTGGTAATGAGAGTATCTGGCTTGAGAGCTCCCAAATCTGCTAATCTGCTACTGTCTACCTACCTTCTGTTACTACCTACCATTGTTGTTTACCACTTGGTCTTCAAGGTAATCTCCTTTGTCATTTCACATATCTTTCTTTCTCACTTTCTATTTGTCTTGAGTTGGAAGTATGCCTTACTCTCATCTTTTATTGTTTCTTCCACAACATAATTTCATTTGAGGCATTATTTTTAAACTTGTTTTGAGACAAGTGTTGGGAAATCATGTTTGAGTGCTCTTCTACTTTAGCATCTTTGCTTTGCCCTCGGAAGTCAATCATAATAGGTTTTTAATAATAAAATATTAAAGCTAAAACAATGACTATTTAAACTTATTTCCTATTTTATTGTGTAATAAACATCATCTTGTTACTTAACTTTATAAATGAAAAAACTAAATTCAGGAAGTTTTGTGGTTTGCTAAAATCAAACTCCCCCTGGATCACTGCCTTGTCATAAAAAATGGGAATGATTGTGTAGCCTAATGGAACTATGAGGCAACTTGTCTCTTCCTTATAGGCAAATAGAGAGAAGAAATGGATGCACCATCAGCTTTTATATTCTTGGGTGTAAAGATCAAAGCAGATGGTGACTGCAGCCATGAAATTAAAAGATGCTTGCTCCTTTGAAGGTAAACTATGGGAAATCTATATAGCATACTAAAAAATAGAGATATCTCCTTGCTGACAAGGATCTGAATAGTCAAAGCTATGTTTTTTTTTTCCCATAGCAATGTGTGATTGTGAAAGTTGGATTATAAGGAAAGTTGAGTACTGCAGAATTGACATTTTTGAAATGTGGTGCTGAAGAAGACTTTTGAGAATCTCTTGGACAGAAAGAAGATAAATTAATTCAGGGCATTCAAATTAAACACTTTGACCATTAAATAAGATGATGGGACTTACTGGAAAAGATCTTGATACTGGAATACATTAAGGCAAAAGGAAAAAAGAGATAGTAGAGAATAACATGTTACAAAAACAACAAACATTAATGTGAACAAACTTTAAAAGAGTGAAGCATACAAGGGCAGGTCATGTTATGTTCCATGGGGTCACAATGAGTTTGACATAATTGAATATCTGAACAAACAACAAAATCACTCTTAATTTTGATGTTAGAAATATAACCTAGAATCTCTGATATCTAATCAAATATTAAAGGTGGTATGGGAGTCAAGATACCAATGCACAGATTGGTAGAAATGTTAGATTCTTCTAGTAGATGCTAGTAAAAATATCATTTTAAAACTAATACCAGCTGTCCATTGAACTTGTGTTTCAAGTGAAACTTACTGACATGGCTTTCTAGTTGGAGATCCTTAGCAGTCTCCTTAAGCTGTTTTTATGAGAATGTATTGCTTGCCTTTAGTAATCCCCACCTCCTCCTTTCTTTCTCTCCTGCTCCAGCCCAGTGCACTGGTATAGATGCCTATCACAAAAGGACAAGAATTTTACCACATTATTTTTAATAGTTGCCAAATATGTTCTAAAATGAATATACAACCAAGTCTTCTTGTAAGAAAAAATTTAAAACCAGATCTCAAGTTAATTTAAAAATATATATATATATCAAGGAAGGAGATTTCTATTCTTAACTGTGCAAATTATCAGGGGCTAGCTGTAGAAATAAGTTAAATATCAGTACTGAAAATGGAAATAAAAATGCCTTTTCTCTTTTGTTCAAGCTGAACCAGATCAAGAAAGTTTGTCGCCTTTAAAGTTGACCTCATTAATTTCATGATCTTTGGATAACACATGGCACACCCATTGTGAAGATTAGTTCTTATTTTTGAAACCCCCTAGCATTATATATCTCTGAAGGCTAAATTAAAATTAAAAAAGGAAAGAAAGGGGAAAAATCAAAACTAGGAACCAATGCAATTAAAATTCAGGCTTTTATTTAAATGGTTGATAGAAGTAAAAATCTAAATAAGCATTTTTAAGGGCTTATTTAAAATTTTTTAACATAATAGCACAATCTAGGGCAAGAACCACAACCCCATTCATAGAGGCAATTGAGTATTCATTCATTCATATGTGGGTGGAACTTTTCAGGAAGGTCTTTTTATAATCCTTGCTTTGCTCTTTCTTAACCTGGAAAAGAACAGCCTTCCAGGACCCAGAATTATTTTTAGATACTTAAATTCTCCTTTTATTTCTGTATCAGTATTACAAGTTTGGTATTTTTAACCAAAATTCCAAAGCACAAATAACTAGTATAAATTTTAATTGTTCTGAACTGGTGCATATAAAGGCAATTGCTAGGAGTGAGTGAATTTGGATGCATTATTATTGATTGTAGCGGGCTGAAACTCTTGAGTCGATGCACTGAGGTCAGGACAGCAGAGCACTTGAGGCTAACTACTGATTGAACAATACTCTATAGGCACATGCTTCGAAAATGGCCCTTCCCACTATCCTATGTTGGCTCAATGATTGGTGTATACAGAGGATCGATTGTAAGAGGGACTGGGGGTGGAGTAAGAAGAGCCAGAGTCACTTTTTACGGTGGATGAGGAAGAAGGAGGTTGTGGAAGATCCCTTTCACTTCTACCCCTAAAGATCAAGAATAAAGACTAAGGACTTTTACTTATCCTAACTCCAGCTGATTCTAAGGTATCCTGGGTGCTAGTGCAGTCGTCACAATTGGTAGATGGGTGAAAAATGGATAATTATTGTCTCTCGCTGAATTATCTCCACCTAAAAGAATGTCTCTGTGTATTCATCAATAAGTAAACCCCGGAATGGCAATTCTCTTTAATGAGGGATAACTGGTTCTTCTAGTACTCTTATGAAATTACCTAGAGCATAAAGGTTTAAATGACTTACCTATAATTATATAGTCAGTATATGGGTTTTTTTTTCCTTTCTCTTTGAATGCATAATAGGACTTGAATCCACATCTTTCAGACTACAAGGTCACAATCACTTTATCATGCTGCTTTAGTTTTTTTATTATAGAAAAAACATGTATAACTTTCTTATTATAGAACACTTATTTTTAATAATAATAGCTTTATATTTTTCAAAATAAAGGCAAAGATAGTTTTCAACATTCACCCTTTCAAAACCTTGTGTCCCAATTTTTTCTCTCTACTCTCCTAACTCTTCTCTTCCTTAGACAGCAATTAATTCAATATAATTATTGACTTAATTAAATATGTGCAATTCTTCTAAACATATTTCCACATTTATCATGTTGCACAAGAAAAATCATATCACAAGGGAAAAAAGAGAAAGAAAAAGCAAGCAAGCAAACTTCAACAGCAAAAAAGGTGAAAATATTATGTTGTGATCCACATTCTGTCCCCATACTCCTATCTCTTGGTGCAGTTGGTTCTCTACATCACAAATCTATTGGAATTGGCCTGAATCACCACATGGTTGAAAAGAGCCAAGTTCATCACATCTGATTATCACATAATTTTGTTGTTGCTGTGTATTAGGACACTATTTTTTTCATCTTGTTTAATATGGTTCATACAGAAATGGTCCTGGGGATAAGTCACTATGGTACTATTATATTCCTAGAACTAATATTCTGTAGACTATAGCACAGATAAAATAAATGTCTGCTGTAGTTGAATAAAATATTAGGATGTAGGCTTATTATGATTATGATTATAGCTATGATTATTTTTATTCTTTTCATCTTACAGTCTATGGAATTCAGAGAGAAATGGTCAGTCCTGGGACAAATTTTCATTCTTATCATTACTCTTTTATATTTTATGTTCTATGGAGTATTGTATAGCCAAGATAGAATCATTTCTTTCTTTTGTAAATGAATAAAAATATAGAATATAGAGATGAAAGCAAATCCCCAGTAGGCTCACTTGAAGTAGCTTCGGTACAACTATGGTAGTGGGGAGCCTGAAGGGGATGGTGTGCATTTCATTCTCTTCCCACGTGGATTTTGGTTTCTTTCCCTATGTCTTTATATTATGAGACCTTTTCATTCCATGTAGATTAGAAGATATGACTAAAAATAAGGGCTTTTTTACTATTATTGCCACCATTAATCATTTTATTTTTAATTATTTATCATAAACAAAAGAAAAGCAGTATTTCTTTTCTTTTCTTTTTTTAGTATTACTACTTACTAACCACATTTATTTCTGGAATTTGATTTCACTAAAGCCTGAGATTCTCTGGAAGGGAAGATCCTTTCTAATTGTAAATGCTGCAAGTTGTCCCAAATTATTCAGGCAGTGAATGGAATAAGTGCCCCCTTCCCCCTCCCCCCCCCCCCCCCCTTCTGACTTCAGGACCATTACTCTCTGTTCTTGATGCTATCTTGCTGCTTTTATAACATGCCTTCTTTCATTCAGAAGATGAAAATGCATGAGTAAAAGATAGGAACATTTCTAATCTTCAAAATTTGACATTCAAGTCACTAGCTCCCTTTCTAATATCACATTTAGGGATACTTATTGAGTCTCTTTTGGTCTCAGAATGTCAAAATAAGAGAGTTAGAAGAGCTCTTAATGATCTTATATTCTGATCTATAGATGAAGAAATTTCTATTATCACATCCCCAATAAGTGATCATCTAGCTTCTGCCTGAAGACCTGCAAGGATAGAAGAGAACTTGCCACTTCTTGAGGTAACTTGTCTGATAGCTTCAATAAATAGGAAGGCTTTGTCTTTTGACATTTAAATTTATCTCTTTGCAACTTGTACTCATTGCTTTGCATTCTTCTTTTGAGATCAAACAGAACAAATCTATTTTCCTTTTCCATGTGATAACTCTTCAACAATTTGAATAGCTTTTAATTATTTTTGCTTCAAATTGCAACAAATTGTGTCACATGCCCAGTTTTTTTCAACTGATTCTCATATGCCACAGACTTGTGAAAGAATGAAGGGAAGAAACATTGAGCACCTACTATTTGTCAGACACTGTTAAACATCTTATAAATATTGTATCATTTGATTTCCCACAGAAATTTTTTGAGGCAGGTGTTATTATTAGTTCCATTTTAGAGCTGAGGAACTGAGACAAAAATTAATTAGCTTCCCCCAAACCATGTAACTATGAAGTTTTTGAGTCTTGTTCTGAGATCAGGTTTTCTTGACTCCTGACCTATTTCTCAATCTGCTATGCTGCCCCTTTGTCCTGTTTGCCCTCCTCTGGACAATCTCTAATTTTTAGTGTTCTCAAAATTAGGTTCTAGAACTGAATACAGTACTCCAGATGAAGTTTACCAGAAGTAGAATGCAGCATGATTATCATCTCTATATTTCTGGGAGCCTTTACCCCTCTTATATCAGATTAACATCGATTCTTTTCATTGTTACATTACACTCTTAGCTAACACTGAACTTGCAGATTGATATGAGAGAAAGAGTCAGTCTTATAAAGCCATTACAAGCAAGTTGTTATGTAAAAAAAATAGTAGCCTTTCTTTTTTGGAAAATATTGGAAATCATATTATCTACTATAAGCTGAGCTTATAAAACTAGAGGGCAATGATCAATAAATACCTCTTCTACCTCGAGATGTTGTTTTTCTCTTCTTTTGAGATGTGTTCTGCTAGAGGAGTAATTTGATTCTCTCGAGTGCTGTATTCTTTCCCCAAAATGTCTCCTGAAATCTCAAAGGGGCACGATTCTCCTCCATAGATGTAGGTGGCTCTGACAGCTGCAACACCAGTAAGAGATTACAGAAATGAATGAGTGGATTTAGTATGTATGGAATAATGATGTAAGGCTTCAACTTCAAAGTGCCTGCTTCAAATGCTGTGTATATCAAAGCCAGACAATTCTCTGCCAACTAGAGACAGTACAAGGGCATCCACTTTCCTTCTTAGGAATGTAGTCATTGATGAGATTGTCCTATTTCATAGAGAGAGCATGTTGTTTTGCATTTCTGTGTGTGCTGGATGATGATTTATACTAATTATAAAAAAACTTTTTAAAGACAGAGAAATCACCAATGTGGTTATACAGATGTATATTGCTTGTTGCTCTTTTCATGTTAAACAAATCCTACTTCTTCTTGAGGAGTAGGAAAGTATCTCATTTTAAGTTTAACTCCAAAGTAAACAGGTGGCTGGAAGCACTTCTCATTAATCAAAAGAAAGACAGGACTTCAGAGACAGATCTGACAGAGAACTTGGATATATCTTGGGATTTATTAAATACTGTCTCACCAATAAGTTGGAGATCAAATTCTTCCTGACTCAGCTGGAATGGCCAGTGAAAAGTAAAGTGACACCATTAATTATGCTGTGATGTTTGCAAAGACTTAATTGAATCACTAAGTGGGCATAATGAGAATAGGTCACATAGTGCTTTGGAGTTGAAATCAATTCAATTCAGCTAACATTTATTAATCATCAACCATTTAAAGGTAGCTGTTGTGTGGTAGATAGACTCCTAGATTCAGTGTCAGGAAGACCTGAGGTCACGTTGTGCTTCTGACATTCTATAACTGTGTGAACACAAGTAAATCTGCTAACATTTCTGAGTTTCACTTTCCTCATTTGTAAAATGGGGATAATAAACCAGTGGAATATTTGTCTTATGAAATTGTTATGACACCCACAGAATCACAGAACTTTATAACTGGAAGGGCCTAAGTATCTAGTCAGTTCAATCCACAAAGGAGAATCAATCACTCACCAATCAGTAAACATGTATTAAGCATTTACTATGACACACACTGTGCTAAAGTCTAGCAATACAAAAAGAGGCAAAAGATACAATCCATGTCCTCAAGGAGCCTTCAATCTAATGAAGGAAATAGCATGCAAATATATATGTGTGTGTGTATGTGTGTATGTTTACATACACATATACACACATATATGATAAGTAGGAAATAATCAGCTGAGGGAATGGAATGGAATAAAGGATTGGGGATGGTTTTCTGCTGAGGGTGAGATTTTAGTTAGAATCTAAAGAAGACATGGAGGTCAGTAGAATGAACAGAACAGGAAGAATGTTCAAGGAGGAAGCCAGATCTACCTGAAGACAAGAGATGGAATGTCTTGTTCATGGACAGTAAGGAAACCAGTATCAACAGACTGAAGAATATAAGTTGGAGAGTAAAAAGTAAGAAATCTAGTAGAAGAGGAATAGGTCATGAAAAATCTGGAGAATGAGATAAAGTATTTAAATCATTTTGTAAACTTTATAGAATTCTATAACCATTAGCACACACACACACACACACACACACACACACACACACATATATATATACCCTTTTTATTTTTCTCTTAGTAATTATATTGTTATATTATTGTTATACAATTATTCCAAATAATTGTGATCCCAATTTGGGTTTTCTTGCTAAAGAAACTAGAGTATTTGCCATTTCTTCCCTAGCTCATTTTGCAAGTGAAGAACTGAGACAAATGGGGTTAAGTAACTTGCTCAGAGTCACACACCTAGTAATGGTCTGAGGCCATACTTGAAATGACCAAAATGAACCTTCCTGAATCCTAGGTTCAACAGTCTATCCACTGTATCATCTACCTCAGGGGTCCTTAAACCATGGCCTGCAGGCCAGATGCGGCCCGCTGAGGATGTTTATGTGGCCTGCTGGGTTATGGCAAAATCAGACTGGAAGTGACATTAGACCTAAACTTGCGTTAGCAATGCACACTTCTGGCACTGGGCTGAGGCGGCAGAGACAGAGTATGAGGCAATACCGAGGTGAGGTGAGTTCCCAGGCTGGGGTGTGTGGTGTGGGGAAGGGAGAGAGATGCAGAAGAAGAACTGACATCCCGTGACCTTGTACAGTAATGGCAGCCACCACAACAGAAGGCGCAGGGGATGTACAGTGCATGCTCCGCATGTCATGGGTGCTGCAGGGGGAATTCACTGCAGCAGTGCAGGTCGGAAGCAGGAGCGCAAAGAGCAGGAGAGAGAATGCGGGAAACAGAGGCATCACAGTGCAGAAGCAGCTTGGAGGAAGTTGGGCATTGCAGTCTGTATGTCTCTGAGCAGGCAAAGTTATTGTTGTATATTGTTTTTGTAGCGCTGTATATATATATATATATATATATATATATATATATATATATATATATACACATATATGTGTGTGTGTGTGTGTGTGTGTGTGTGTGTGTGTATGTGTGTATTTTACTAATAGTAATCTGGACTCCCTAGGAAATAATGATATCAAGAAAAAGAAAAATTGATTCAGAGTGTAGGATATTCAAAGAACAGTGGACTTATGATTACTTTTTCATGCAGTACAAGGAAAGAGCTGTATGTCTGACATGCCAGAATATAGTGTCTGTGTTCAAAGAATATAATTTGTGTGGACACTAAGTATGAAACTCAACATAAAGATAAATATGATTGTTTTGTTGGAGAAGAAAGATAGAATGGAGAAAAGATAAAATGTTAAAACTGAAAAATACATTGACAACTCAGCAAAATACTTTTGTGAAGCAGAAGCAGCTAACTATTTCATCACTGTGAGCAAGTTTTCAAGTTGCCAAGCTAATAGCCCACACTGGCAGACCATTAATGGAGGGAGAATTTGTTAAAGAATGCCTTCTTTCTGTTGCCAAAGAGATGTGTCCAGAGAAGGCCAATTTATTTAGTACAGTGAGTCTTTCAGGACCTACAATTACATGGAGGATTGAAAAAAGGGAGACAATCTGCATCAGCATTTGCAAAACTCCATAAAAAAATTTCATATTTTTCCTTGGCACTTGATGAAAACAATGATGTTTGTGATTCTGCACAACTTCTCATTTTTATTTGTGGGACGAATGATTATTTTGAAGTCATAGAAGAGCTTGCTGCACTACAAAGCATCAAAGGAACAACTACAGGAGAGGATATCTATGAAAAGGTTTGCCAAACTATGAATGATTTGGAGCTGGACTGGGTTAAACTAGCCAGCATGACAACTGATGGTGCTCCTAGCATGGTGGGGTCTAAGGAAGGAGTAATTGCTCGCATTAACAAAAAGATGGACAAACATAACCATTTTCATCCAATAGCCATGCATTGCCTCATCCACCAACAAGCACTGTGTAGTAAATCACTGAAGTGGGACTCTGTTATGAAAATTGTGGTATCTTGTGTTAACTTCATTAGAGCTAATGCACTAAATCACAGACAATTTCAGGAATTTCTGTCTGAGCTAAATGTTGAGTATGAAGATGTTTTATATCACATAGAAGTCCATTGGCTGAGTCAAGGGAGAGTTATGAAACATTTCTATGACTTACTTCCACAGATTACAGCTTTTCTGCTTTCAAAAAACAAAGAAGTATTAGAGCTCAATGATGCAGAATGGAAATGGCACCTTGCCTTTCTGACAGATGTAACAGAGCTACTCAACAATTTCAATATGCAACTTCAAGGAAAGGGGAATATCATGTGTGATATGCAATCACATATCAAAACATTTGAAGTAAAATTAGGCCTCCTCATCAAACAAGTGGAGGAAAACTTCTGCCATCTCCCCACAACTCAACATCTATTAGTGGAAAAACCACTGATTGCATTCCCAAACAAAACATGTGTGGATTCACTGGAAAAATTGGAAAAGGAGTTCCAATTTAGATTTAAAGAGCTTCATCTCCATGAACAGGACATACAGCTTTTCTGTAACCCATTTTCTTTTGACATTGAAAATGTGGATACAATTTACCAAATGGAACTGGCTGAACTGCAGAATTGTGACTCTCCGAAAGACACATTCAAGTCAAGCAGCATTCATAATTTCTACGCATTTCTCCCCTCTGAGACATATCCTCATCTCAGGAACCATGCGCTCAAAATGGAAACCATCTTTGGCAGCCTTATGTCTGTGGACAGACTTTTTCTAGAATGAAACATTTGAAATCTCCAACCAGATCAAGACTAACGGATGCACATTTGGATCACTTGTTATGGCTAGCAGTGACAAATATGGAACCAGACACTGACCATCTCATTAGCCAAAAGCAGGCCCATAGTTCCCAATGAAATACTGGTAAGTTTGTTGATTTAACTTTACTTCATTTTAAATATTGTATTTGTTCCTGTTTTGTTTCTTCATTTCAAAATAAGATATATGCAGAGTGCATGGGTATTTGTTCATAGTTTTTGTTTTTACTATAGTCCAGCCCTCCAACAGTCTGAGGGACAGTGAACTGGCCCCCTATTTAAAAAGTTTGAGGATCCCTGATCTACCTACTTATTATCACTATTATTCTTTATTGTCATCATTATGATTATTTTACTATTTCTTTTCTTTTTAATGGGGTTATCATCATTATCTGCATGTGCAAGTATTGTGATAAGTAGATGAAAAATGTCATAGAACCTAGCTTTAAGACAATGCAAAGGAACAAAGGCTAAGTGCTTATGAAGATCTAGATCCTGTGCTAAACCTCTAGGATAGAAAGAAAGACAAATCCCTAAAATGAAAATTTGTACATTCTGGGGGGGAGACAACGTCATTAAAAGAAATGATAAGTTAAATGATGGGAGTTGAGGTGATTACTAAGTAATATAGGACAAAATGAAAAGAAAAGGTCTTTTTTTAATAATTCTTTCTTTGCTCTTTCTTGACTGACAAAGAGATACAGCCTCCTAGGGATCTAGAATTAATTGATGCATATTTAAATTTCTGTGTTACTTCTGGATCAGTGTTAGTTTTTTTTTTTTGACCAAAATTCCAAAGCACAAATAAATAATGGGGGATGTTCACACTTAGCTGATATGACTTGGATGAATAACCTTCAGAAGAAACTAAGAAAGGATGATCAGGCAAATAAAAAAGGAATCAATATAAAGCTCTGTTTCAAAACTTTCAAAAGATAAAAATATCCAGGAAGAGAAAGTCTCAAAGACTTCGGAGAGGTTAAGAAGAATAAGGATTGAAAAAAGGCCATCAGCTTTGGCAATTGAGAGAACACTGATAACTGGGCAATGAATAGAGTTCTGGGCCTAAAGTCAGAAAGACTCATCTTCTTGAGTTCAAATCTGGTCTTAGACTCTTACTTGTTTTGTGACTCTGAAAAGGTCACCTAACCCTGTTTGCCTCAGTTTCCTCATCTGTAAAATAAGCTGGAGAAGGAAATGACAAACCACTCCATTATTTTTGCAAAAACCTCAGTTAAACAACTGAATATATAAAAACAACAATAATGATAAATAAAAATAAACAGCAGTTTCTATTGAATGATGAAGTTAGAAGTCAGATTGTAGTGGGTTTAAAAGAGAAGCAGAAGAGAACACCTTTCTGAACGAGTTTAGTAAAGAAGATAAGAGTTATAAGTAGTGTGGATAGTTGGATCAAGTAAATGTATGTTAAGGATAGGCAGATATGGTTATACTTGTAGGTATCAGGGAAGAAAAAGCCAGTAGATAGGGAGATTAAAGATTGAGTAAGGATGCCAATAGGAATAATCTACTAGTAAATATGAGAGGAAATGGCACCAGAATAGAAGGGAAAGAGAGTATAGCTGGTGCAGGGTGATGATCTAAGAAAGAACACAAAGGTGGGGAAATAAAAATGAGGATGATGACCATGGTTAGAATTTGTAAGACATTGAGAAATATGCCATAATAAAAGATCAGATAAAGTTATTTCAAAACATGTGAACATGAAATAGAACCCTCATGCTTGATGGCAAGATCAAGTATATGACTATCACTGTTTAATTGAAGTGAACAGGAGAAATTCACAGGAACTGAGTATATTGAGGAACTGGGAAATATTTGAAGAAACATCAATATTGATGTTGAAGTACATGAGTATAAGGACAGGAGTTGGAAAGAAGAGAGAAGCTATAAGCCCAGGTGCTGAACTCATTCACAAAGGAAGGAGAGTGTCTTGGGGGTCAATAGATAATGGCAACCAGGATTCATACTGGGAGATGAATTTGGATAGAATGAACCTCCAAGGAGTAGAAGTTGCTGAGTGATCATGGCAGAGGGAGAATCTGGAAGTAGCTCAAAGATTTTAGAGTACACTGGGGGGATATGACATGCATACAAATAAGTATAATAAAGGGTAGAATGTAATGGGGTCAAAGGAGAGGTCTAAACAAAGAGCTCTAGAAAAGGGAGGAGGGAGTGATTGTTTTCATTTGAGGAGATAAAAAAAGACTTCCTGAAGGAGATAGGAACTGAGCTGAGCCTAGATGCAGGAGAAGAATTTTAACAGATTAGGAAAAGGCACATTATAAGTGTAATACTTGGCTTGTTGAATGCAGAGAAGCAAAGAAGCAGAAAAATTGCATTAAAGGAAAACCTATGAGTCTGGCTTGGCAACAATGTAGGGTAAATGAAGAACACTCCCACTGTAGGTGTCAGATTATAGATTACATAAATGCAAGGAGAGGGAGTTTTGTTTTTTCTCTTTAATGTACTTAGGAGCCACTTGAAGACTTTTGAGCAAAAGTGTGATACAGTAAAACATATGTATTGCGAAGTGAAGCATGGATTGGACAAAGAAACAGATTGGGGACTGGGATACCATTTAGATAATTATTATATTATTTCCTGTAAGAAGTTGGTGATAGAAACTTGAATAAAGTGGTAACATTGTAAATGAAGAGGAAAAGATGGATATGGATAGAATTTTTGATATTCAATTGATAGTACTTGATAACTTTTTGAACAGAAACTGAGAGAGAGGAAAGAAGGATTCTGAGTATTCCAGTTTGGGTAGTTTGGAAATGACAATTTCATCTGCAGAAAGAGAGGTTTCAAAGTGTGCTAATCACATATGCTAAATGTGATTTGCTGGCAGGATATTGAGGTAAATATTTCTAGTTAAGTACTCAGAAATATGTGACTGAAACTGAGGAGAGAAACTGAGGCTAGAAATATAGATTTGAGAATTATCTGCTCCATGCTATAATTGAAAAAAAAAAATGAAATCACCAGTCAATTAAAGAGCAATCAGTGTTAAGGTAGATTGAAGCCAGATTACAAATGGCCTTAAATGCAAGAGTAGGGAGTTTTGTATTTAATCTTTAATGCATTCAGGAACCGCTAAAGACTTTTGAATAGAAGAGTGACACAGTGAGACTCATGCATTAGGAAGTTTATTTTTGTCAACATATGACTTGGAAAGGAAAAAAGACTGGAGTCTCGGTGACCATTTAGAATACTATTACAATATGTCATTTAAGGAGTTGGTGTATTATCTGGCATACTGTCTTAGATCATAGGAATTACAAAGACAAAACAAAATAAATTCTTTATAGATTCAAGAAGCTTACATTTTATCGAAAGTGGCATGAACATATAGAAAAATGTATAAAATAAATATAAATCGAGTAGTAGTACTATATAAATGTGATAGCTATTTAGTGAAAGATACTAGCAGTTGGGAGAATCAGGAAAGACTATATAGAAGATGACATTTGACTGGCATCCTTGAAGAAAACTAGCAATGTTGTGGAGAAGAGGAGGGTGTACATTCCAAGCATGGTGGATAAGCAGTATCAAGGGAACAGGCAGACATATGGCATTTATGAGGAAGAGAAGAACAGTTTGGCTAGATTGTAGAGGGTGTGATGGTAGCTGTTTATAAGGTTGGAAAGATATATTAAAGGACATGCTAAAAATGGCTTTAAAATTTAGCCAAAGGAGTTTATATATTTAAATTATAGAGTTAATAGTGAACCATTGAACTTTATAGAGCAGGGGAGTGATGTCAGATTTATATTGAAGGAACATCACTGTGGCAGCTATGTGAAAATGAAATGGAGAAAAGAGATGAGGAAGAAAGATCACTTAGGAGATCATTACAATAGCTCAGTCTGGAAGGGAACTAGGGCTGAAATCAAAGATGTAGTTATGAATAGAAAGAAGAAATTGGATATAAGAGAATAGTGGACATAGAAATTTCAAGAATTAGTAACATTTTAAATATGTAAGATGAAGGAGAGCGAGAGTCAAGGATGTTTTCTCGACAACAGATTTGGGGGAATGGAAAAGTAGTGGTGCCTTCTTTAGAAATGATAAAGTTTGATTGAAAAGAGCATTTTGAAGCAATATTTTGACAATGAGTTCTGTTTTCAAAATATTGACTTTGAAATCTCTGGGGCTTTCCAATTTGAAATGCTCAATAAAGAAGTGCTGATGTGACATTGAAATTGAAGTTCTGTTGAACCTACTTAATCAGCCATTAGAGAAATGCAGAAAAAGCTGCACTATGAACAAGGAATTTTGGAAAGCATTAAGAGGGATAAAGAGGGAAAAAGGAAGTTATAACACATATATTCTATCTTAGAGATGCTTATAATCTATAGGTAATTATAAAGCATACATTTTTTAAAGGAGAGAGGCAATAGGAAACAATGACATAACAGATCTTAGACTTTAGAAAGAATCTTAGAGGCCATTATTTTCAGTACCTTCTTTTTACATATAGAGAAAATGAGTCCAGAGGCAACTGAAGAGACCCAGCCCTGGTTTCATAAGGATTTGAGAAAAAAATCCAGCCTCAGATACTTACTAGCTATATGAACCTGGACAAGTCACTTAATTCTTACATCTATACAATGAACAGGAGAAGAAAATATTAAGCCAATTCAGTATCTTTGTCTAGAAAACTCCATGTGGCATATTGAAGAATTGAATAAGACTGATACAGTGAAGAGAATGTTGATCTTAAAGAACTGAGTTCAGATCCCAACTTAATCACATACTAGCTATATGACACTGATTCTTTTTAAATTATTCTTTTTATTTTCTTTTTGAGGCAATAGGGGTTAATTGACTCTCCACTATATTACCTTGCTAATCTTAAATAGAGGACAGATCTTAGATTCAGGTTATGTAGCTGAAGGTGGGTTCAAGTTTTGATCCAGATACATGCAATATGAGCCATGTATTGCAAGTCATGTAACATTCAGGTGCCTCAGTTTCCTTATTGGTAAAATGAAATGTATTGACTTGGCCTCTGCAGCTCTTTTTACTTCAGAATATATGATCCTATGATATAATGATGAAAGGTTAAGGAAACATCTCATATAAGACTAAACCTAGACCTCAAAGAATAGATATAGTAACCAAAAAAAAAAAAAAAAAACCCTAAAACTAAAACTATAAGATATCCCAAACAGGAGAGTGATCCATTTTGAAAGAATGTGCAAAGAATTTTATTCTATCCAAAACAAATAGTCAGTGTGTGACTTAATTGTTGTGAGTTTGTCCAAAACTAGTCAGACAAAACGAACTAGAAATTTCTGGTCAGTTTTAGAAGAGAAAATAAGAATTTAGACACAAAAAGGCCACCAATTGATGTGGGAGAGGGAGGGGTGTGCTGACCAAAGAGAGAATAAGAGGAAAATGGAGGCCATAGGTCAGATTATCCTTATCGGTAGTAATTTATAGGATGCTATATAAGAATAGATTTTCAAAGTATGCTTTGTGAAATGGCTCACAGAGCTTATGTGAGGGAGTCAATCTGTTTTTGTAGTTAGCTGACCTATCTTAAAAGATTAACATTTCTTTAAAAAGCAGTGCTTTCAAAGGAGTTCTGACTGGATTTGTTCAGAATTGGAGAAAGTGAAGAGAAATCCTGCTGAGAAACCTGAAGAAGAGGTAGAATTGGCACATCCCAAATTGGAAAGACTCAGACTGTGCCCCTATACACAACTCAGCTCCACAAATATTTATTAAAATCTTGCTATGTTCAAGATGTTGAGCTAACTTCTAGAGAGAAAAGGAAAAAAAAAACAAAGGAGTCCCTGGTTTTGAGAAGCATATATATTTCTGGGACAGGGAGGAACAAATATTTATATGAGTAAGAAAACAAATTCTATCCCAAATAATTCCAATATAAATGGTAATTCCAAGATGGAAAAAATGCTAATAACTTTGTGAGTCTGTATGTGTGAGAGAGGGCTTAAGTGTAATAATGGGTACTCTGGCCTCCACAGCCTGGAAACCAAATGTGTTACATTTTACCTCTCCCCCCCCAAATTCCCAAGTACTTTAAGGGGGTTAAGGGAAATTTCTTTATCTCAACTATTGACTTAAGCATTATTGATTTTGTTCCCCCATTTAATTAATTTGTTTTTTATTAAAACTTTTTTATTTTCAAAACACATACATGGATAATTTTCAACAATCACCCTTGCAAAATCTTGTATTCCAATTTTTTTTCTTCTTTTGCCCCCAAACCTTCCCCTACACAGCAAATAATTTAATCTATGTTAAACTTGTAGAATTCGTCTATAGATAGTTCCACAATTATCATGCTATACAAGAAAAATTAGATCAAAAAGGAAAAAAATGAGGAAGAAAACAAAATGCAAGCAAACAGCAGCAAAAAGAGGGAAAATATTATGTTGTGATCCACACTCAGTTCCCACAGTCTTCTTTCTGGGTGCAGATGGCTCTTTTCATGACAAGACCACTGGAATTGGCCTGAATCTTCTCATTGTTGAAAAGAACAATATCCATCAGAATTGGTCATCGTATAATCTTGCTTTTGCTGTGTACAAGGATGTTCTGATTCTGCTCACCTCACTTAGCATCAGTTTATGGAAGTCTCTCCATGTCTCTCTGTAATTGTCTTACTGGTCATTTCTTATAGAAAAATAATATTCCATGGCATTCATAGACCATAACTTATTTAACCATTCTCCAGCTGATGAGCAACCACTTAGTTTCCAGTTTCTTGACATTACAAAAAGGGTTGCCACAAACATTTTTGCACATATTGGTCCCTATCCCTCCTTTGTGATCTTTCTGGGATAGAGCCACTGCTAGATCAAAAGGTATGCATAGTTTGGTAGCCCTTTGGACACAGTTCCAAATTGTCCTCCAGAATGGCTGAATCAGGTTACAATTCCACCAACAATGTATTAGCGCTCCAGTTTTCCCACATCCCTCCAAATATTTGTCAAAATCTTTTCCTGTCGTCTTAGCCAATCTCAGACATGCATGGCGGTACCTCAGAGTTGTCTTAATTTACATTTCTCTGATGAATAGTGATAATTTGATTTCCTGATTACCTACTCTAATTTCTTTTTCTTCTCTTATTGCTAAAACTAACATTTTCAATACAATATTAAATAATAATGGTGATAATGGGCAGCCTTGTTTCACCCCTGATCTTATTGGGAAGAGTTCTAGTTTATTCCCATTACATATGATGCTTACTAATAGTTTTAAATAGGAATCTTAAGGAAAACTCCACTTATTCCTATACTACAGTGTCTTTAAGTGTCTCCACATCTTAGTTGTATTTAAAAACTTAATTGTAAGCTTAGCCTTTAGAAATGAATATTGAGGAGTGCAGGTAGGTGTTACAGTAGATAGAGTACCAATCCTGAAATCAGGAAGACTAAGATCAAATAGATGTTGGACTTTGACGCTTATAAGCTGTGTGACCCTGGCCAAGTCACTTAACCCCACTTGGCCCTCACACAGAAAACAATACTTCCTTCAGACTTCAAACTTAGTTAAAATTTATATCAAGTTCAGAAATACATTCAATTCCCATTAACTTCCAACCTATCTTTTCTTCCACTTTTTAAACTCAAGTCTTCCTGATTCTAGGTTAGGTGCTTTATCCATTGCACTGTCTAGCTCTTCCTATGGAAAACAAAATGGGCCAATCTTGCAGTATCAATTTGTAATTATATGCCATTGTGATATTTTAAGGGATAGTTCTAGATATATACTATAGCACAGACTTTATCAAAACAAATTATAAGACAATGGGGATCAGTTAAATTTTATCACTGTAAACTTAATTTTCTTTATCATGTGGTTTCCCATAACTTTCTAACACTAAATTTATATTGAATTGATTTGAAAAATGAATTTAGATAAACTTTTTGTGGAGCAGCAGCACTATGTAGTAGAAAAAGTTATGTTTAGAAAGTCAGAAAATTCTGCTTTTAATACATACTGAACAAGGCAAAATCTTTAATAATATAAACTTCTAGAAGAGACTGTTATCTGCATTATAAAGAGGGAGTTTCCTTTTGGGAGTTCCCAGTATTGATGAACTCAGAAATCACCTGAAAAAGAAAAAAAAAATGTGAATGACTTGGCATTTCAGAGTCATTTCAAACATTTAGGTAGTAATTTTTAAGTTTCGAAAATCATATTCATTAAAGTCACTTGAATAAACAGTACACATCCTTCTAGATAATTTGCCCTGCCAATGTATGCATAGTAGTCATTTCTTTCTCTATTCAGGCTATAAGCCATGTCAGCAGAGTTGGCTTTATACCTGATGAAACAGAGTCTAGGACAGTTTAGAGATTTAAATAGCCCAAATTGTTATCTAAAAGTAGAAGTCATTAAAAGCTATTTGACTAATGGCATCTTAAAAATCTGCATTCTTGTTGGGATATCTCATCACTGAGTGGATAAATTCCAGGTATAATGATTGATTGTATTAGTGAGGAATACAAATCATATGGGCCTATCTATAAATTACCTAAAGCTTCAGTGTTAATAGCCATAATCTATCTCTTTGGAAATTTACTCTCCATTTGAAATTCTATGATTATTTTGGTTAATTTCTGGCTTTTCCATTTATAGAGATAGATTCCATTTTTTCTCAAAATTCAGTAGAAAACCACCATCACAGTGAGTGAAGGAACATCAGAAATCATGCAGTAACCATCTTGAATTATTGTCATGTGGGAAAATAATAAAAAGACTGCTTGGCGCATTCTCCTTTCTAAGAAAATTTATCTTCTGAGATATCTGCTGTTTCATATATCTGTTGTAGGTCATAGATTGCTAATTTTTACATATTGATTAACAGAAACCAAGCTCTGTGTTTTTGTTGGGAAAAGATAAATTCTTTGTACAGTGATCAATCCTTTTGGATTTGGTTTTTGCTTCCAAATCTATACATGTATCATGAAAGATAATTTGTAAAACACAGATGAAGATCTAAATAGATAGACAAAAGATATAAAATTTCTGAGGCATTTATCCTATAATTTTTTTTTACTTGAAACTCTAACTTCAGTCATAAATTGAAGGTGTTTTTGAAACTATGGCTTATCTCTTTTAGGAGGTAATGATGGTAGTGAGCTGGCAGGTTGGGAAACTTGCTACTAAATATCACCTTTTCTTATGGAATTGTGTCTAGAATTATTTTTTGCCTTCAACATTGCCTAATTTGTGTCATGTATTTCATATTTTTTTCTTTTAAACTTATCAAACCAAGTCATTTTTAATATTTTTTGGTAAATATGTTCCCATTTCCTTTGTTTATACAAAATATATCCTGAGGGGGAAAATAATAATTTAATATTTAAATAAAGTCATTCTATTCTGAAACATGTACTTTGAAGGTTTAGTATCCTTACCCCAAGCATGTGGGGATTTGGCTACCTTAGAATGAGTGGACTCAAAAGACTTGGGGTCAATAGATTAGCAGCCTTGTAATCATTAGACTTCATGATGTTAGAATAAATCATATCAACCTTTGTGTCAGACTTGAGGGCCTTTGGATCAGACTTCGTGACCTTTGTGTCAGATTTGATGGCCTGACTATCAGCATTAGTAACAGTCATGTTTCATCTCATAATTCTGACTGAATGAAATACCTATTTATCAGATGCTTACTATGTGACAAGCTAAATGTTTTCAATACCATTATAAAAGTGAAACAATTCCTCCCCTCAAAGACATATTCTAATGGGAGGGACAACACATATATGTCATGATGGCCAGGGAAAGAAGTCATGATCTGTAAGTCAAGGAGATAGTAAATGGAACAAGATATCAGTTCATTGAAATGACTTTCTTAAAGACAAGGTTGGCTGTGATTGGATTACAGATCTCAAAAAAGAAGATGAAATGGAGATGAGAGGGATGTCCTTATGACAGAGTGAGAAATTTAAGGGGAGAAGATAAGGGCACAGAATTCTAGTGGGTAAAGGACCAGGTTTAATCCAAACTTGTGAATCCATCTATGTAGTGAATTTCATGGTATGGTAAACTTCTTTTATTCATATAGATGGGCAACTCGTCTGTGATTTCAAGTGTAAGAGGCTCTGGGGAACCTAGACAAGGTCAGATGGTCCCATAAGACCCCCAAATTTCTTTATTTTGAGGTCAACCTTCTATCTTCTAAATCACATTATAATATAGTTTAATAAAATACCTTCTAACTTGAATTAAACTCCCTATCTATGTCATTTTTAAAAATTTAATCATTTGTTATCTAGTCATTCAGTTGTGTTCAACTCTATACTTCAAGTCTATCTCTTCCCTCTGCTGGAGTGGATTCCTTTTTACCTTCTTCCCTGTGCAATAGCATAAACCTCTCAAAAACCAGATAAAGCCGATTTGCTCTATACACATCTTGATCTGTTATCAGAAATCAAAATTTTAAAAGACTTTTTTTTTTTAACAGTAACAATCATTGCAATATCAAAATATTTTGTAATTGCTGAAAGCTCTCAGAAAATCTCTCTGGCAGAGCTGACAGACAACCATAATCAAATTGTCAAGCATGCACTCTTCTGGTAGCAAAGTGAGAATGCTGTATTGTGCTCATCAGCATGGGAAGATAAAGAGTGCAGAGTGAGCAGCCCCCTGAAAGCAAGAGAGGAGATGGAAAGTTAACTGCTGCAAACTGCAACCTATCACTGACACTTGTGCCACCTCAGCACTCTGCTGTTTGCATTAGGAACCTTGGTGATCAATATGCTGTCTCACTTTAGCCATTTGGAAAGCATACTGAATGTTTCTTCAAAGTCTGTTCTGCCAATTAAGTCTCCTATGTATCTTCTATGGGTTAGTCTTCAGACAATACTGAATTATATTATCAATTCTCTTGTTATAGTACAGTGAAGAATCATTAATAAAGTTAGGCAGACCTGAGTTCAAATCCTGCCCCAGTAGCTGTGTGACTAGAGAAATCACTCATCCTTTTCCTCAATCAATATTAAGTGTCTATTCTGTGCCAGGCATTGTGTGAATTGTTAGGGATACAAAAAAAGGCAAAAGATGGTCCCTTCCCTCAAGAAACTTAGAATCTCTTCGGGATGTGGGGAGGCAACATGCAAACAAAGCAAATATATTCAGGAAAAATAGGAAATAATAGAAAACACTGGAATTTGGAGGGATTCAGAAAAGCTTCCCATAAAAGTAGGGATTTTAGTTGAAATTTAAAAAAAAGCTAGGGGAGTCAGCAGGTGGAGTGAGAAGGGAGAGCATTATAAGCATTGGATCCAGCCAGAGAAAATGTCTGGAGCCCTAAAATTGTGTGCCTTGTTTGGGGAAGAGCCAGGAGGTTAGGCCACTAAAGTGAAGAACATGTTTCAGGAAGTATTAGGTATAAGATGTAAGAAGATTATAAAGATAGGAGAAGGCTAGCTTATGATGGACTTTTAATGCCAAACAGAACATTAAAAATAATTGGAAGCCATTGGACTTTATTAACTTAAGGGAGTAATATAATTGAACCTGTGCTTTTGGAAAACTTTTTTTTTTTTTTTATTTAATAGCCTTTTATTTACAGGATATATACATGGGTAACTCTTTTGGAAAACTTTTAATGCTTTCCAAGGCTCTGTTTCCTTAGTTGTAAAATATGGATAGTAGCACCTATCTGTCAGAATTGTTGTGAGGATCAAATAAGATTATATGTCCATTATCTTATCAACCATAAAGAGTTATGTTAGTGTTGTCATCATCATCATCTTCATGATCATGGTTATGATCCTGATCACCATCACTATCATCTTTTAGTAAGATTCATTCCAAAGAAGCAATTAAGAGGTACTGAAGCCAGGATAGCTAGATAGCAGTGAATAGCGCACCAGCCCTGAAATCAAGAGGACTTGAGTCCAGATCTGGCCTCAGACACTTAATACTTCATAGCTGTGTGACCCTGGGCAAGTTACTTAACCCCAATTGCTTCAGAAAAAAAAATAATAAAAGGAAGAGGTGCTGAAGTAAATTCAAGTCAATGATTTTGCTAATGACTATTACAATAATTTCATTTGTCCAGAATTGAATGTTTGGCAAGGTAGAATGGTATGGTGGAAATAGGATTGGGTTTGATTGCTATGGACCTGGGTTCAAAGGCCAGTTCTGCCATTTACTATTTGTGTGACCACTTAATCTTGGATTTCTCATCCATAAAGTGAATATATTGACTGAGCTGACCTCTGTAGTTATTCCTTGGCTCCATCTACAATTTTGTGATCTTTTAATTCTATTAATTGTCAGACACTATGCTAGGCACTGAGAGTATAAAGACAAAACTGAAACAGCTACTGTTCTTTAGGGGCTTGCCTGATACTGAGTCTCTGTGGGTATGTTACAGAGTATATACACAGATAAATCAAATACAAAATAAGGACTAAATAGTTTCTAGGTGGAAAGAGTATAAACAATTGAAATGCTTTCCCTGGAAGTCTGTGTTTTCAGAAAATTAAAAGACATTCATATATTATTTAGATGTATATGTAAATATATACTTATGCATATATATTATATATGCAGAGGTATTTTGTGTAAACATATATACATATATGTATATGGGAACACATGCATATGTATAACTCTGCTAGATGGGTTTGGAGTCAGGAAGACCTTACTTCAAATCCACTACTCAGATATTCAGGATATGAGACCCTGTTTATCTCAATTTCCTCATTTATAAAATAAACTAGAGAAAGAAATGGAAAGCCATTCTAGTATTTTCACTAAGAAAACTCCAAATGGGGTTTCAAAGTGTTAGGTATAACCAAAACAATTAACAACAATCTATGAAATATTTGTCCATACATACATATATATGTGTATATATATATATATATATATATATATATACACATATATATGTGTGTGTGTGTGTACATAAAATGTGTGTATTTGCATAACTGCATATACACACGTTTCTTTTTTTCAGCTTTCCTTTATTCTTCCAAAGACCCTTAAACTTCTACTATTGCCATATGTAGCAGTCCTGCAGCCTTCTCCTCAGAACTCCCAAAGCTATCTATTATTCAGTGACTCAGTGTATGATTGCTAACTCAGCCTGCCCAATCATTCAGATCTCTGCTGTGTCTTTTTCCTCTGAGGCTGGGGTAGACCTACAGTATATGAGGTCAGTCTAGGTTGGTGTCTCAGCTGTTTTACCCTTCCTGGCAGTCAGAGAGTAGAGGGGTAATGCTCATTATTCCATTGTGAAACTAGTGTGATTCTTATGAATGATTTTGTGGTATGTTTGGGGTTTGACTAAATTCATATTTCATTGTGTGAATTATTTATTAAGTTAAACAGATTCTTCTATTTAATTAGGCTTTTTGGTATTTTTCTTCTCTTCTCTTTCTCTGTCTCTCTTTCTCTCTTTCCCCCCTCATATTCTCTACCTCGTTCCTTCTACTTCTTAAAACTACTATGCTGTCTTTGAATTTCAATATTCTGGACACATAAATTGCTATCTAGGAATAGTTCTGTACCTTGGGAAGTTATTTTCAGGAAGCAGCTTAGACTCTTGGATATCTGGCTTAATAATTTTCAAAACAGACACCTAATGGATCTCTGTAGTGGAGCTTTTTACTATGAATTTTTTAATGGAATATAGGTTGGGTCTATACTTCACAGAATTGCAGAACTTCATAGTCAGAAGGGAGACACTTAATAAATGATTTTTGATTGATTGATGGAGTGATCCAATCTATTCTTGAACAGGGCTGACTGCTCTATCTCAAGTATTCATTTTGTCTCTGTAGTGAGATATCTTTTGATGGCAATCTCATTATTTTCCAAACCAGTCCATTACATTTTGTTGATTAGCTTGAATTGTCAAGTAAGTTTTCTTTGTTCTGTACTTCTGTATTTGAGAAGATATGTGACTTAATTCAAGTAGTGATTCACATTACAATCTTATGATGAATTTATGATTTGGTTGTGATTTTCTTGTTGGTATTCAATCATTTCAGTCACATCAACTTTGTGATCCCATTTCTTGGCAAAGATACTGGAAAAGTTTGCTGTTTATTTCTTCAGCTCAGTGGCTGGATTTGAACTTATGGTGTGTCTTCCTCATTCTAAGAGTATTGTTCTATAAACTTTATTACATAGCTACCCAATGTATTAAATTTTGCTGGGGGAAAAAGGAGGAAAAAGTTATATTGAATATATCCAATTTGGTTGCAAAAAAAAAAAATCTTGGAAGTTAGATAGACTGCTCCTCAGAGTATCATCATTATTGGTCACATTTGAAGCCTTTCCAACTTGGAGATTAAAGAACTGACTTGGTCCTGGTATAATCAGAGAAGAACATAATATAAAGATGATTGGCTTTCAAATCAAGAAGACCTGAGTTTATATTTCATTTCATATATGTGACCCCAAACAAGTCAATTAAGTCCTCTGGATCATTTTCACCTTCTATAAAAAGAAGATAATAAAGATATCTATGTCATAAGATTATTATATAGATCAAATGACATAATAGTAATAAAAAACTTTGTAAAATGCTAAAGTACAATATTAAAGTAAGCTATTATAAATCTCTGAAAACCTGAAGTCCTGATACCATAAAGAAGATAAAAGAATTATGGATTTAAAACTGAAAATGACAGCCAATCCAAACCTGTTAAAATAGGGGTATCAGTTCAATACATAGGCTGAAAAAAACACCTGTGCTCAGTACATAAATTTTCCTTTATAATTGACCTATCTCCTTTTATTTTTGGTTATATGTGCCCTGAATCTTATGTCTTAGTAATGATTAATAGTGATTCATATCCACATATTTTTGTCACATAAAACTTAGACCAAAAACAGGATTTTTACCAAAATTTTCTTTTCAGGACTAGTAACAAACACATTGGGCATAGATACCAACCAGATTTCTTTAAAATAATACCTTCTCTTAAAATAAGTTACTAGGTAGGAATGTGTAAATGAGCTTCCTTATTCTATCTTTTAAAAGAATTTTATTAAAGCTTTTTATTTTTCAAAACATTCATGTGGATAATCTTCAACATTAGCCCTTGCACAACCATGTGTTCCAAACCTCCCCTTCCCGCCCCCCCCCCCACCCATTCCCACACTCTCCCCTAAATGGCAAGTAGTTCCTTATTCTGTCTTAATTCTCCATAACCTCATGGACTTTGTTCCATCTTATCTCATTGAGTAATTGAATCACATTGTAGTAAAGGATTTCTCTTCATGTCAAATTGCAAATTGAAGACAGGGAAGGGGTTTTATTTCTTTTCTAAAATGCGATTTAAGGAAAGGGGGGAAAGAAAAAACTCTACCTGTGAGCTGAGAATGTAGTGAGGTATTAGATTGCACTTGCAGCACTTTTTTCTTTGGGGACAACTCCTGAATTACTTTAGATGGAAGATGTCATGAAGTACCAAAAGGTTTTAAAATGAGATAAATTTGCTGCTGTAATGAAGCGTTGTGAGCACTCCATATTTTATTTCACTGGAGATGCCATGTATGAGACAAAAACTTCCAATTGCTGTCTATCAAATAAGTCCTTAGCCCATTACTGTGCATGCACAATTGCCTCACACAGCAATTAGACTTGTGAGATAGTGTGTATGTATGTTTTATTTATTTATTTATTTTTACATTTCCTACTCCCACTCCCCAGATTACAGTTTGGATAAGTTAGATACTTTTCTAAAATAGATATGTAATATTATATTTTTAAAAAATCCCATGGGGAATATTTCTGCCAACAGAAGGATTAAACATAGTAGTAGGGCTGTAAATTATTTTATATGGGAACCCTAATTGCTGATAAATTATTTATGATAAATGTTAAACATCATAGACTCTTAAAAGACCTGGAAATTGTAGCCCCTTGTCTTTTTCTTTCCCCAAACAACAAAGCGCCTTTCGAAGTAATGTCTTTTTTGGCTTTCTGTAGTAACTCTTTTCTTTCTCATGGAATGTCACCACTGTCAGAAAGCGATGAGCCTTAGGAGAGCAACTTTGCAGGCATTATTTTCTTGGGCAAAGAAGTGTGACATGTCAAACATTTAAAGAGTCAGGAGACTTCCTTTAAAAACTGGAGAACAGCTTGAGTGAAGAGTGCCATAGCTTTGTGCAAGGATGTGCAAGGAAAACCTAACTTGGCTGAGGACAGCATTGTCCAGACAATGTATTGGAAAGATCACTGAATTGCCTGTCATGCCTTAATGTTGCTCTTTTCCCCATAAAATCTGGATAAAATATTCTTATAATGCTAGTGCAGTGTAGCAGAGAACTTACTGGTCACAGGGGCTGATGGTTTGGAACATTTTTTGATATATATTTGAGTATCTTCTGGGTTTTCTTCCACTTAGCTTCATGGGCTTTTAAATTGCCACACAGGATTCATCTATTGCTAAATAGTGATCAATCCCTACACTTCTCTATTCAGAGAATTGTCTATTCAGAGAATTAGGAAAGTAGAAAAAAAGGATAAAGGAAATTTACATGATAACTTTATAATATATTTAAAAGGAGTAATAAGTTATACATAATAGACTTAACAGTTACATGTGTAATCCTCTTTTTATTATACTATGTTATGGAAATTCTTGTTTTATTCCATATATTAAAAATTAAACAAAAAGAAAAAAAGAAAAATAACTTTTCACTCACTGCTTTACTCACTGATCATACCAACTATAACTAGAACAAGGCAAAGGTGCCAAATATAGCAGTTGTAAATCCTTGGCACCCAGGTAGAGCCAAGATGGTAGAAAGTAAAGGCAGGAACTTGCCCAATCTCTCCCCCAAACAGCTCCAAATTTCTTTAAATAATTGCTCTAAACAAATTTTAGAGCATCAGAACACTCCAAAAGATGGAATAGAACATTTCCCAGCTGATGGCAACCTTAGAAGGTCAGCAGAAAACATCTCTGACACCAGGGTGGGAGTCCAGCATGAAGTTCCAGTGCAGGATGACCAGTGCAACCCCAGTTCCAGTCCCAACCCTGAATCCAGTCTAGGACTTAGTTCAACTTCAGAATCAGGGATAGTACTGGTGGCTTCCAGACTTCTCAGTCTAGAGACACCACAGGAATGTAGAAAGTCAGCATAAAAGGTCTGTGGAACCAGGGTGGGAGTCCAGTGTGCAATTCCACCACAGGCTACAACAGTGAAGCTTTGGCCTGGCTCCAGCCTGACCCCAGCTTCTTCCCAGACCCCAGAACAGGAGGGTAGGACCTCTGAATCAACAAGAATCTTGGAGGATTCTGGATCTCTCAGTTGGGAGAAAATATGGAGGATTTGGAAGGTCAGTAGAGAGGGTTGATGGCACCAAGATGTGAGTCTGGTGACCATTCCTAGCACAGGGCATGCCAGTGCTGCCCTAGTTAGCACAGCCCCAACACTAGCCCAAGACAGTACACTAGATCTAACAGGTACAGTGGTGCAGGGACACTTCTATCAACTTCATGCAGAAAAGAGTGCTTATGGTCAGATTCCTAAAAAGATTTCTGAAACCAGCTGTACAAACTTGCCCTCAAACTTGGGATAGTGAACCTTCCCCCATGGAAAAAGAATCCTGCTTTAACAAAGAGTTAAAAGCTGGTAATAGGCTAGGAAAATGAGCAGACAACAAAAAAGTGTTTCTGGCCATAGAAAGTTATTATGGTGACATAATAACACCATGTTGAAAATCAAAACACACTCAGAAGATAATAAAGTCAAAATTCCTACATCCAAAGTCTCCAAGAAAAATAAGAATTAGGGTTAGGGCATAGAAAACCTCAGAGATTTTGTAAAGCAAATAAAAGAGATGATAAAGGCAAAGTTAGGAAAAGAATTGAGAATGGTGCAAAAATCTAAAATAAAGAAGAATGCCTTAAAAAACAAAACTGGACAGTTGGGAAAGGACTTATAAAAGCTCTCTGAGGAAAACCATTTCTTAAAAAATAGAATTAAGCAAATGGAAACTAATGACTTTGTAAGAAACTAAGATACAATAAAGCAAAACAAAAAAAAATGAAAGAAAAAAGTGAAATCTCTCATTGGAAAAACAACTGATCAGGAAAATAGATCCAGGAGAGATGATTTAAAAACTATTGTTCTGCTTGAAAGTCATGATCAAAAAAAGAGCCTTGGCATCATCTGTCAAGAAATTGTCAAGGAAAACTGTCATAATGTTATAGAATCTGAAGGTAAAACAAAAATTGAAAGAATGCACCAATCACCTCTTGAAAGAGATTCCCAAATGAAAACTCCCAGGAGTTTTATAGCCAAATTTCAGAACTCCCAGGTTAAGAAGAAAATATTGCAAGCATGCAGAAACAATTTAAGTTTAGTAGAGCCATAGTCAGAACAGCACAAGATTTAGCAGCTTCTTCAATAAAGAACTGGAGGGCTTGAAATATGATATTCTGGAGAGCAGTGGAAGTAGGATTGCAACCAAGAATGACCTACCCAGCAAAACCGAGTATAATCCTTCAGAGGAAAAGGTGATCACTTCAGACATTTGTCATGAAAAGACTGGAGCTGAATGGAAAATTTTATTTTCATATAGAGGACTCTGGAGAAGCATAAGGAAATAATCAGGAAAGTAATATCATAAGGGGTTTAATAAGATCTATCTGTTTAAATTCCTACATAGGAGGATAATGCTTGTAACTTATAAGAACTTGCTCATTATTATGGCAGTTAGAAGAAGTATATATAGACAGAAGGCACTGGTGTGATTTGAATATGAAGGAATAAATCTTTAAAAAATGATGAATTAAGGGATGACAGAAGAATGTACTGGGAGAAAGAGAAAGGAAGAAGTGGAATGATGTAAATTATCTGCCATAAAAAAGAAACAAGAAAAAGCTTTTACAGTGGAGAAGAAGAGGGAAATTCATCAGAATTGGCTCAAAGAGGAATTAATATACATCTTTAGTGAAAATATAGAAATCTATCTTACCCTGCAGGACAATTAAAGGGGAATGAGGATATGGGAGGGGGGGAAGGTGATTAAAAAAAAGAGAGGTTATCAGGGGAGAAAGTAGTCAGTACCAAAACACTTTTGAGGAGGAACAAGGTAAAAGGAGAGAAAATAAATGGGGGGAAATACAGTTAGTAATAGTAATTATAAAAAGAATTTCAAAACAAGTTTCTCTGATAAGGTCTCATTTCTCAAACATAAAGGAAACTGAGTCAAATTTATAAAAAGCAAGAGCCATAGCCCAATTGATAAATGAGCAAAAATATGATCTGTGCTCAAAGGACTATAAATTCATGCATATCCTTGACCTAACAATACTGCTACTAAGTATGGATACCAAAAGGGATTTAAAAAAAAGGAAAAAGAAAAGGAAAATAACCGATATGTACAACAAATATTCACAGCAGCTTTCTTCTCAGGGGAAAATAATTAGAAATTGAGGAGATTCCCATCAATTGGGATATGGCTCAATAAACTGTGGTGTATGTTTGTGATAAAACATTATTGTTCTATGGGAAATGAGCAGGATGCTCTCAATAAAAACAAACATAAAACAAAAGAACAAAGAAAAAAACAACCTGGAAAGTACTCCATTAATGCAAACAAAGTGAATTGTACTGTATACAAAGTAATAGCAATGTTCTAGGAGGGCTAGCTGTAAATGGCTTTGCTTTTCTCAGCAGTGCAATGATCCAAAACTACTCTGAAGAACTTATGATGAAAAATCTATCCATATCCAGAGAAGGAACTGATTGTGTCTGAATAAAGTTCAAAGTATTCTTCCTTCCTCTGTCTCTTTGTCTCTCTGTCTCTCTGTCTGTCTGTCTCTCTCTTAACTTATTTTTTTTGAGGATTTTTATTTTCATTAGGGAAAGATCTCTGTTTTGTTTCACAACTTTACTCTCATGGACACATTTTGCATAACTTCACATGTGGTTTCTTAATTGTGGGTGAAGATAACTAGAACTCAAAACTCAAAAATTTTAAAAACAAATACAAAACTTTTTTTGTTTTGAATGTAACTGGGGAAAATATTAAATAAGTAAGTTAATTAAAATATTATAAACCAAAAAAATCCTCTGCAAACAATAACAACAACAAAAAGAAAATAATTGGCAGCATCATAAGTTGTTCAGTGTTAGAGCTATCAAAGTTGACTGCCTAAACAACAAAAATAAGTTAAATTAGGAAGCCATCAGGTAACCCCTGAATTTCTTTTCCTTCCAATTTTCTGTGGTTCTCTATTCATTGTTATCCTAGCATCTCCGTTTCCACCCCTTTTTACCCTGTCATAGCAAAAAGTGAATCTGAGATAAATACTAATTAATTAAACAAGAACAAATGTGGTGTGTGTGTGTGTGTGTGTATGTACACATGTGTGTTTGAGAGACAGAGACAGAGATCTACAGAAAAAGACAGAGAGACATACACAGAGAGACAGAGACAAAGACACAGATAGGCAGGCAGACAAAGAAACTGAGAGAGATTATAGAGAGGATAGAAACCCCTAGAAATCTAGAGAAAATAATATTGTTCTGTGCAGGGCAGAGAGAAAGGACAGAGAACTCTGCTCTTTCTTTTTAAAAATTTTTATTATTTATTTATTTTTCATTAAATCTTTTTATTTTCAAAACATATGCATAGATATTTTTTCCAACATTTATCCTTGCAAAACCTTGTGTTCCAAATTTCTTGCCTTTCATCTACTCCTTCCCCTAGTTGGAAAATAATACAATATATGTTAAACATGTTAAAATATATGTTAGATCGAATATATGTATACATATTTATACAATTATCAAGCTGCACAAGAAAAATCAGTTCAAAAAGGAAAAAAAATGAGAAAGAAAATGAAATGCAAGCAAACAGGAGCAAAAAGAAGGAAAATGCTATGTTGTGCTCCACACTGTCTTCACAGTCCTCTCTCTGGATATGGATGGTTCTCTCCATTACAAGACCATTGGAACTGGCCTCAATTATCTCACTGTTGAAGAGTCCCATCCATTAGAATTGATCTTCATATAATCTTGTTGTTGCTGTGTACAATGATCTTCTGGTTCTGCTCATTTTACTTAGTATATCTCTCCAAGTCTCTCTGAAATCGTCCTGCTTATTATTTCTTATAGAACCATAATATTCCATAACATTCATATAACATAACTTACTCATTCATTTCCAGCTGATGGACATTCAGTTTCCAGTTTCTTGCCACTATGAAAAGAGCTGCCACAAACATCCACAAGTGGATACTTTTCCCTCCTTTATGATCTCTTTGGTATATCATCCCAGTAGAAACACTGCTGAATCAAAGGATATGGACAGTTTCATATGCCTTTGGACATAGTTCCAAATTGCTCTCCAGAACTGTTGGATCAGTTTACAACTCCACCAACAATGTATTAGTGTCCTAGTATTCCCACATCCCCTCCCACATTCATTATTATCTTTTCCTGTCATCTTATCCAATTTGACAGGGGTGTAATGGTACCTCAGAGTTGTCTTAATTTGCATTTCTCTAATCAATATGATTTAGAACACCTTTTCATATGACTAGAAATGGTTTCAATTTATTCATCTGAAAATTGTCTGTTCATATCCTTTGACTATCAGTTGGAGAGTGACTTGAATTCATATAAATTTGAGTCAGTTGTCTATATATTTTAGAAATGAGACCTTTATCAGAATCTTTGAATATAAAAATTTTCCCCAGTTTATTTCTTCCCTTCTAATCATGTCTGCGTTGGTTTTGTTTGTACAAAAAAAAATAACTTGATATAATCAAAATTATCTATTTTGTGTTGAATAATAAACTCCAGTTCTTTTTGACCACAAATTCCTTCTTCCTCCACAGACTTGAGAGGTAAACTATTCTTTGTTCTTCTAATTTGCTTATAATATCTCTTTTAATATATAAATCATGAACCCATTTTACCCTTATCTTTATATAAGGTGTTAGGTGTGGGTCAATGCCTAATGTCTGCCATATTAATTTCCAATTTTCCCAGCAGTTTTTGTCAAATAGTATTTACCCCAAAAGCTGGTGTCTTTAGGTTTGTCAAGCACTAGATTATTGTAGTCATTGACTGTTTTGTCCTGTAAACCTAACCTATTCCACTGATCAACTACTCTGTTTTTTTAGCCAGTACCAAATAGTTTTGATGACCACTGCTTTATAATATAGTTTTAGGTCTGGTAAAGCTATGCCACATTTATTTGCATTTTCCATTAATTTCTTTGAAATTCTTTATTTTTTGTTCTTCCAGATGAACTTTGTCATTTTTTTTTCTAGCTTTGTGAAATAGTTCCTTGGGAGTTTGATTTGTATGGCATTGAATAAGTAGATTAATTTAGGTAGTATTGTCATTTTTATTATATTAGTTCATCCCATGAGCACTTGTTATTTTTCTAATTGATTAGCTCTGACTTCATTTATGTGGAAAATGTTTTGTAATTGTGTTCACATAGTTCCTGACTTTTCCTTGGCAAGTAGACTCCTAAATATTTTATACTATGTGCAGTTATTTTAAATGGAATTTCTTGTATCTCTTGCTGCTTGGCTTTGTTGGTAATACATAAAAATACTGATGATTTATGTGGATTTATTTTGTATCCTGCAACTTTGGTAAAGTTGCTTATTGTTTCTAGTAGTTTTTAAATTGATTCTCTAGGATTCTCTAAGGATAGCATCATAACATCTGCAAAGAGTGATAATTTGGTTTCCTCATTATTTTCTCTAATTCTTTTAATCTCTTTTTCTTCTCTCATTCCCAAAGTTAACATTTTTAATAGGATATTGAATATTGTGGATAGTGGACAACCTTGTTTCATCCCTGATCTTCTTGGGAATGATTCTAGTTTGTCCCTATTATATGTGATATTTATTGATGGTTTTAAATGAATGTTATACTGATCATTTTAAGGAAAACTCCATTTTTCCTATACTGTCTTTTAATAGAAATGGGTCTTGGATTTTGTCAAATGCTTATTTTTTGCATATATTGAGATAATCATAAGATTTTTGTTGCTTTGGTTATTTATACAGTCAATTATGCTAATAGTTTTCCTAATATTGAACCAGCCCTGCATTCCTGATATAGATCCTACTTAGTCATGGTGTATTATCATGGGGATAACTTACTGTAATCTCTTTGATGAATTTTGCTCTTTCTAAATGCTTATAGATTTATAGAGCTAGAGGAGAAGATAACTTTCACCAGACTATCTAATAGCACCACATTTTAATTAGTTTTTATTGCAGCATGATATGTTGTATGATAGCTGACTTTGAAAGTAGAAAGACTTAGGTTCAGGTTCTATCTCTGACACAAACCAGCTGAATCACTTAACCTCTGAGTGCTCTAGACAATGGTCTAAGATTATGAAGATTATAAAGTGATATATATATATATATATATATATATATATATCCATCTCTCTCTCTCTCTCTCTCTCTCCCTACCTACTTACTTATCTACCTATCTATCCATCTATCTATCCTTTTGTCTGTTTACAACAATATTTATACATTTTTTTTCAGTTAGCCAGAAATTGGAAACTAAAGACTTGTTTCCCATCGGGGAATGGATTAACAACTCATGGTATATGAACATAATGGAATATTATTGTGCCATGAGATGTGATGAAGTGTATCATTTTAGAGGAAACTGGGAAGAACTCTGAAATTATGTAGTTAAGTGAACAGAATGAGACAATGTATACCATGATTGCAACATTATAGAAGAAAACAACTTTAAAACTTTAGAACTTTGATCAATATAATGACAAAGCATGAGTTCAAAGGAATGAATTTGAAATATGCTATTGAATTCCCGACAAAAAAGTGATTATTTTAAATTCAGAAAGAGACACACATTTTCAGATACAGCTAAAGGAATTTGTTTTGCCTGACACTGTAACTAAATATTGAAGATTTTCTTTTTTCAAATTTTTTTCACTGAGCTCAATAATGAGGGTACATTTTAATTTAAAACATTTAAAATTTAACTTAATTTAAAATGGAATAAAATAAAAAAATAATAAACTAGTCATAGGCAAAAAAAAAAAAATAATAAAGTCCTGACCTGTAATTTTAGATTACATTCTCTCCCTTATTCTCTATAACAATGAAAACACTGCTCCAGTCTCCATCCTTTTTTCCTCAAAATTCTTATCAACTAGGTGCCAAGTTTTATTAAGCTGCTAAAGAAATGAAAGTGCTATCAAGACTTTCAAAATTTTTTGTATGCACTGTATCAGCAAGAGTTCCTTGCCTGATTATAGCACTTTTGATTATGTACTGTCCTTTCTCCTCTTCATCTCTTTCCCTACATACTCAATTGAAGTTATATATGTTTTGTTCCTCTTGTCCTTCAGAGAGTTTGTGGGTACTTGCCCCAGGAGGCAAATATCCAGTTGACAACTTTGCTTAGCCTTTACTTAATGTCTCATTATTTAGCATTACAAAAATTGGCTCCTCAATGATCCATTAGAATATTCCAACTTCCAAATCATTTTAATACTTTATTCTCTTTGAATTCTTGTCAGCATTTGATACAAGGATGACTATTCTAAAAATTCTCTCTCTTTATTTTCAATGCTGCTTACTATCTTCATTCTGACATTCTCATTATCTTTCCCAGTCTTTTTTTTTTGTTGGTTTCTTTCCTATCTCTTGTTCCTTAAATGTAGATGTTCTTTAAGATTCTGTTCTTTGATCTCCACTTTTGTTTTTCTACATGTCCTTACCTGGAGTAGTCAACTACTCTTATTTTGCCAATTTTCATTTATTTGCAGATGACTTACTAACCTGTATTTACATTTTACTCTGTCTCTGTTTTTGTTTGCCTCTCCTTTCTGTCTCTGTCAGTCTCTTTTCCCCATCTTCTCCTTTCCTTTCTTCCTTAACCTCTTATTTTTCTGATTCTTTGATGATTTCATGTTCTTCTTGGTGAATACATTTATATTTGTATTACTTTAATTTAATATGTTTAAACCTGAAGTCATCATCTCTTCTAGCAAACCTATCATTTTCCTGACTTTTATTTTTGTTAATGCTACCACATTCCTCCTAGCCATTTAGATCTGAAGCTTCAGATTTATTTTTGACTTCTTCTTTCTTAATATGTCTCCTCTTTTCATATTCAATTAACTACCAATTCCTGTTCATTCCTTCTTTTATAATTTCCCTCATTTCAGTTTTATTTTTCTATTCTTTACCGCTAACATTTTACTTCAGGCCTTTATTACTTTACATGTGAACAATTACATTAAACTAGTTTCCTTGCCTTAAGCCTTTTTTCCAACCCAATCTGTTCTTATATTACTGGAAAATTAATCTTCTTGAAACATTGTGATCATGTCAACTCTATTCAAAGACCTTCAGTAACAACTTATTATCTAAAGGTTATATCTTCAGCTTCTTAGTTTGGCATTCAGGGTCTTTCCCCTCATTAGTTCTCTAAAATGAACCTTCTGCTCTAAACCACTTAGAAAGGAAGTTTCATGTGTAGATCCCTTCCTTCCTTCCTTCCGGCCCTCCTTCCTTCCCTCCTTCCTTCCTTCCTTCCGGCCCTCCTTCCTTCCCTCCTTCCGGCCCTCCTTCCTTCCCTCCCTTCCTCCTTACCTCCCTCCCTCCCTGTCTCCTCTCTGTATGCTGTCTGCTCTATATCCATGTGAAAATTTGGGGAAGCTTAATCCAGGTTCGGCTCAGCTCAAAGTACATGCAGACATCCAGGAATGGACCTAGCAGTGGCAGTGGATTTATTGTGTTCTGTATGCAAAAGAATAATTTACCCATTGATTATACCAAATCTAGAAATAACCTTTATGAGAGGAATGTTGATAGTTATGATTTAAGGTTGATTAATCTCTTATCATTGTGGTAAAGGAGTGGACTCCTAGTTGAAAAGTGTTTCTTTTTTAATGTTTTATTTTCATTTCTCTCTTCTTACTAATTTTTCTTCTGGAATAGCTAATTGATATTACTTAGTTAATTGGCATTAGAAAGATCTTAACTAGTGGGATATACTAGATGGGCTTTTTGTGAGTGATGGTATTTAGAATCTGAGAGGAGAAGTATCCAAGCTCTGAGACCCTAAACTTTTGATGCTTATGAGATATATCCTATTCTTTCCATCTTCTATATTAATTCAACTAAAATCAGGAAAGAATAAACAAAACAGGAACAGAAAGTAACATTTCATCACCACACAGTGACCTGAATGGGGACAACAAGGAAATACCTGCCACTACTTCCCCATCTACTGGTAGATTCACAGCAATTCTTCCTTCTCATTTCAAAGATGTTGGCAAAGAGAGTATGACCTTCCACTCATTTGAGCCTTTCAGGAGCACATTTAGTTCTGCCAACTGAAAGGTGTTTCTTTAACAAGAAATAAGCCAACAGGAAACCATCCCACAGTTCCAGAAAGAAACTTGTTAAAACCCAGTGTTACTATGTAACAGACAGAATATACTGAATATGCTCCAAAAAGCATTTTGAAGTCAAAAAATCATTCAAGGTTATATAGTCCAACTTAATTTTTTTGATCAGGAAACTAGACATAAAGAGGTAAATAAACTTGATTAAGGTCATATAACAAAGGCAAAAACAGGATTCTCACTACGATCCTCTGATTCTGAAGCCCATAATCTTTTTATGGTACCAGAATCTTACTGATTGATAAACCAAAAATAATGAAAGCAATAACCATTTCTATTTAAAAGAAAATGAAAAGAAAAGTGGACAGTAAGTAGAACAGTGGATAAAGCATGAGGTCTGGAATCTAGTTCAATCCTCTGAAAGACATCACTTGCAAGTCATTTAATTCTCCTTGTCTCAGTTTCCTATATGTAAAATGAGCTAGAGAAAGAAGTTTTAAAGTCCAGGGATCCTCAAACTATGGCTGCGGGCCAGATGCGGCAGCTGAGGGCGATTATCCCCCTCACCCAGGGCTATGAAGTTTCTTTATTTAAAGGCCCACAAAACAAAGTTTTTGTTTTAGCTATAGTCGGGCCCTCCAACAGTCTGAGGGACAGTGAACTGGCCTCCTATTTAAAAAGTTTGAGGACCCCTGTAATACCATTCTAGTACCTTTACTAAAACTGACCAACAACTGAACAACAATAAAAAAGGAAAAATAGCTGAAGTACTTTCTCTCTCTCTTGAATGCATTTGATGACCTAGAAAGGGGTCATCAGTAATGTAGAGAAGTAATTTCTTCACTTTAGATTATTTTGTATGGACAAACCATATTTGATTAATTTAGGAATTTAATATTTCAATACAGAAGTGATGATATGATCTCATTAATAAAAGTACATTCTCAAGGAATACAAATAAAAATCCATCCCTACCTTCCAATATTTTTGTGACCCTTGTATATAATGAAATCCTTGAATTCCTTCTTATCAGATTCATCTAACGAGTAAACTCCCTTTGGAGGTTTATGGGATGACATCAGAGGCAAGCTCATAATCTCATTGATTCCTATTTTATAGCTTCATTTTTACAAATCCTGTCATCTTCTCTATTGCTGATATTCTATTTCAGAAACTCGTTACCTCCCACAATTACTTTAGACTCTACTTTTCTTATATGTAGCTTCTTCCCCTATCTATTCTGTCCCCCACACTACCAAGATAGAAATGTTCTTAATACTCCATTTTGATTATATCTCTCCATTCAAAGATTTTCAATTGAGAAGACCTTCCTCTTGGCCTGTGGATTTTGTAGTACTTGCTCATTAGTTATTGCTTTCTCCTGCTTCCAAGCTGGATTGCCTTTTTTATAGATGAGTTGAATTATCTGTGGCCCTTTCTCCTGTTCAATCATCTGATGGTAATATATTGACTACACATATCATGTGCTTTTCCACTGATCCAAGTCTTTATTTGGAGACCAAAGTATTGCGCTGAAAACCAAGAATATTCACTCATGTTGAAATATTTGTTGACTGTCTGCCATGTTTAACAGATCTGTGCTAGGTACTGAGTGGGTTATGAAAATAATAAGTAATAGTCCTTGCCCTCATGGAATTTATTATTTGAAAGGACTTGATACAAGGATCCTTGATAAAAGAATATAGGGAGGGAAGATATCAAGTTATAGAAAATTCTCAACTGCTGACTCTTTCATTAGTTTATTTAGTGATGAAAAGATTACTGATTATAGTTCAAGTCCCTTTTACAGATGAAAAAACAAGTATGGAAAGGTGAAATTTTATGCTCATAATCATAGAGGTAGTGAGTGAATATTAGAGCCAGCCTTCAAAGCTCTTCCCTCTGATTCTATATTCAGAATTCTTTCTACTCTGCTATGCTATTACTTTGGATCATTACCCCATATGAGGTCTTGTTACTAAATGTGAGGATCACAAAATTATGATTTATTTTCAGTAAATGTTTGATTTGTATACCTACTTTATATACCTATTTTTCCAGAATCATGTAATAATTTCTCAGGCAAAAGGGATTACAAGTGGAAAAAGTTTGAGAAGCCCTGTACTCTACTACAATGCTAGGACTGTTATGTGACTATGATGTTCAAGCACTCAGTCAATACCTTCAAGGCACTTGATGAGAATTGGATATAGGGTCTTGATAGATTAGGGACTAGACTTATAAATTCATTGTTATTGAGGAATTTCAGGTGGGGAAACTCTTCTTGCCTATGTGTTTTGGCTCTTTCTTTGCAAACTGTACATTTAGAGCCTGGAATACTGAAAAGCTATATGATTAGTCTAAGATCATGTAACCAGTCTGTGTCATAAACAATATTTGAATGTAAATCTTCTTTTCTTTGAAACTGACTGGTTAGCCATTGTAACACACTACTGTAAGCATTTTTAGAAAAAAATCAGTCATAGGTTTTTGGGAAATTAATCCAAGTTTAGTGGATCTTTGATACCCTCATACATAGAAAATGGCTCTGAAGGTCATTCAGAATTATTGCTTGCTAGCTTAGAAAAATGGTGCTTTCATTTGAGATATAAAATGGGGTAAACAGATGTTCAAGTATATCATTTGTTAGAGTGATCAGACTGTTAAGTGTTGAGAATTATAGTGGTAACTGGTTTTGTTCATGTAGTTAAGAGCAGTATAGTGGAACCTAGGGAGTCTTACATTTCTAGCTGGGTGAGGTATCCAGAGGCTGCAGAATCACCATCTGTTTCCCAAAGCTTCTTAGAAAGAACACTTAGAGGAATAAGAGTCATTAATAGGACATTTTTTCCTTCTTCTAGTCCTAGTATCAGCACCTTTAAATTAGCTTAGAAGTGTCTTCTTCGAAATGATTCATTCTTCTTGGAAGCCATCCTTTTTGCTTCTTTTGGTTCATAGCTCAACTTTTCTACTGAACTGGATTAGGATCTTCTGGAAAACAAGTTATTATAGCCAGAAGTCTATAAACATCTGTGGATAAAAAGAAATCATGTCACTTTCTTTCAATTCAATCGAACATTTACAGTGCTTACTATATACAAGACAATGTACTAGTGACTATCAGGATGAGGAAGGAAGGCCAGACTATTGTAATAACTTTCTAATAACTAGTTTCCTTGACTCCAACCTCTTCTTTCTCTAAACCATTCTTCATACAGTTTCCAAAATGATATACCTAATGTACAAGTCTTAGTGTAATATTATATTGCTCAATAAGGCTCTAGTGGTCCTCTGTTATTCCCAGAATCAAATACAGAATCCTCTTTGTGATACTTAAAGGCCTTTCACAGTCTGCCTCCAGCCAACCTCTTTAAGTTTTTTTTCATGTTACTCTTCTTCACATATTTTGCAATACAACCAATGTGGTGACTTGTTTTCCTTGAACAGTCCCCTTTTTAGATTTGTACCTTTATACAGACTGTCTGCTATATATTAAATGGATTTACTTCTCATCCCTACCTCTTAGAATTTCTAATTTCCGGGGGGGGGGGTGGTTCCAGTCAAGTATAACTTTCATATGAGGACTTTATTCATTCCACCTAGTTGTTGTTCTGAAGGCCAAAGTCTTTGCATTCAACACACTCCATTGGGCTACTTTTTCAACTTTCATTGATTTTGGAGTACCAGGTCCCAAAATGCTGCTGTTGCTAACAACTTTTTTTTCCTCTCTCTCCCTGTCTCCCTCTCTCCCTCCTTTTTCTTTGTCTCCCTCTTTCCCTCTTCCTCTTCTCCTCCCTTCCTTGTTCTTTCTCACTCTGTCTTCCTCTGTGTTTCTGTCTGTGTCTCACCCCCTCCCAATGTCCTGATATCAAAATTGAGACAAATCAGATATAGATCCCAGGCAGCACCAGGAGTATTGGGGGATCCCACTACAGACAGAAGTCACACAGGGTCCTCAAAAAGACAGAGAACTAAAAATTAAATGCTAAAGCAAACCCATGGAGACATTTTAGTCAGATCTGATTTGGAGGAAACCTTGATTCTGCCTTACTCTAGAAGAAGGATACAGAGAAGGAAAATGGATCCTGTGACATTCTTCTGACCCATGCAGGAAATTGGGGAAGAGGAAACAGCTTCAGTCTGGGATTTTCTTTCAGCACCAGGAAGTTTGAGAGAACTGTTTTTGTCTTTAAATATCGGTCAGAAGCTCTCTCTTTGTCTCTCTTCCATCTTAAGATTACATGATTATATTGAGGAACTGGTTTTCTAGTATTGCAACTCCTGAACCCTCATTTTATATTTTTCCTCAATAGTATTTTTCTAAATACATGCAAAGATAGTTCCAATATTTATGTAAGATTTTGTGTTACATTTTTTTCTCTCTCCCTCCCCTTACCTGCTCCCCACAAGACAGCAAAGCAATCTGACATAGTTTAAATATGTATATTTTTAAATATATTTCTTTACATGTACTAGAAACATCAAACTAAAAAGGAAAAAAAAAATGACATGAGAAAGAAAAAGTAAACAAACAAAAAAAGGTGAAAATACTATGCTTTTATCCATATTTAGTCTCCATAATTTTCTGAATGCAATTGGTATTTTCATCCCAAGTCTATTGGAATTGTCTCAGATAACTGCATTGCTGAGAAGAACTATGTTCATCATAGTTTGATCATCACATAATCTTATTTTACTGTGTACAATGTTCTCTTGGTATTGCTCATTTCATTCAATGTCAGTTCATGTAATTCTTTCCAGGCTTTTCTGAAAGCAGCCTGCTCATCGATGATTTCTTATAGAACAATAATATACCAATACATTCTTATACTATAACTTATTCAGTCATTCCCCAATTGATGGGCATCCACTAATTGTCCAGTTTCTTGCCCCTACAAAAAGAATTGCTATATTTTTATAATTTTTCTCCTCTTTTATGACTCTTTGGGAGATAGACCCAATAGTGACACTCCTGGATCCAAGAAAATGCACAGTTTTATAGCCCTTTGGGCACAGTTTTAATTATTTGGGCACAGTATTTAATTATCCAGAATGAATCAATCATTTTACAACTCTACCAACAAAAGCATTAGTGTTCTGGTTTTACCATATTCTTTCCAAATTTATCATTTTTTTTGTGTCATCTTAGTCAATTGGATAGTAAGAATTGGTATCTCAGAGTTGTCTTAATTTTCACTTTTCTAATCAGTAGTGATTTAAAGTAATTTTTCATATGAAAACCATCTATACAATGTCTGGTGTAAGACATCACGCAGTCATTTTTTTTTTTCAGTTGTGTCCAAATCTTTGTAACCCCATTTGAGGTTTTCTTGGTAAAGATACTTTCTTTATTTGAATATTGTCTCTTCAGATTCTTTCACCATTTATCGATTGGGAAATAACTATTATTCTTATAAATTTGATTCAGCTATCTATATATTTTAGAAACGAATTCTTTATCAGTAATTCTGAACCTCCATTAAAAATATTTTTTCTCTTTTTGTTTTCATTCAGGTACTGATTATAAATCAGTAGATATCAAGTAGTTTTTAATAAATGACATTTGCTGTATCCCAGATATCTTATTAATAGGAAACCTCACCATCATATAAGATTAAACATGATCCTCACATCCCATCTTTAACCTTGCATTGTTGATTGAAATACTGAGCCATGAATTCTGAAAATTCCATTTAAAAAGGAGGCTTAGAACAGATATCTTTTTTTTTCCTGAGGCAATTGGGGTTAAGTGACTAGTCCAGAGTCACACAGCTAGGAAGTGCTAAGTGTCTGAGGTCAAATTTGAACTCAGATCATCCTGACTCCAGGACTGGTGCTCTGTGCACTGTGCCACCTAGCTACCCCTATCTTTTCATTTTCTATTGTTTGTATTACATTAGGACAGTTATTAAACCAACAACACAACACCACTACCAATAAAAAAAAGCCAAAAAAATCTTTCTCTTCATGTCACAAAGTTGTGGATACATTCCCCTTATGTACACACAAATTGCTTTTGGAAAATGAAATCAAGCTTAGAGGACATGGGGAGACTGAAGGGCAAACTGACAGCTCCTGGCTACTGAAACTTCTTTCATTCCTTTGTGAAGTCCTCATGAATTTCCCCTTAAGTACACTCCTCTTCAGTTTGAGAATTAGTAATATAGTAGAGTCAGCTATTTTCAAGATATTTCTTTTCTAGCATCATCTACTTTTATCCAGTGACCCAATGCTCCTGTAGTTTTTTCCATTTGATTTAGCATTTTTTCTATATCTACTTTAATTTTATTTAATTCAACTGAGACATTTGGCCCTTCTGTAATGAATTGGGGAGGGATAGGTCCTGATATTTACATGTATATAATTCACATTTACTCATTGGTGGATGTGTTGCTTTCCTCCCAATTAAATGTCAATTTCTTGAGGGTAGGAATGGTTTTACTTTTGTGTTTGTGTCTCTGGTATCTAATACAGTGTCGACGTAAGGCATCACACAGTCATTTTTTTTTTCAGTTGTGTCCAAATCTTTGTAACCCCATTTGGGGATACTTGAATGCATACTATTTACTTCTTTATTTCATTTTATAGGTGAAGAAGTAAAGGTAAACTTGTTTAAATGACTTGCTCAGGGTCATATAATTAGTAAGTATCTGAGGCCAGATTTTAACATGTAAATTTGCATTTTGCTGACTCCAATCCTGGACTATCTACTGAGTCACTTAGCTGCCCCCAGTGTTTAATAGTTACTTAATAATCACTTGCTGATTTGAATTAACTTGAATTAAATAAAATAGATTCTCATGTGATTTACAGTAATAATTCATGATAACTTCATGAAATATTAGTAAACTAAGACAAAAATCATTAAACTGAGACAGAGTTAAGTGATGTAGCCAAGATCATATAGTTAAATATTATATATGAAACTTGAAACTAGGCCTTCTGTGTCTACTATATCATATTGTTTCTGTACAAATAGAGTAGAGCCAACAAAGTGATTATTATATTACTATATTATTATAATATAGATAATACATATTTATAAATATTTAAAGTCAGAGTCAGAGAAGAGATACATCAGTTCTGGCTGGTAAGAGTAGCGTGGGGTAAAGGAGGAAAGAAATTACATGGAAAAAAGGTAAATTTGAATTGTGTATTATAGAATGGTTAGCATTTTAACATTGAAAGGCAAAGATCAAGGACATGAAGAATACTACAATCCAAGTTAGATTCCACTTCAAAAGATTGAGTGACCATGAGATTCATGCTAGATCATGTAATTGCAAACAGGAGGAGGGACTCATGGACTTGGAAAATAGGATGTAGTTAAAGTGCCATGTCTAAACATAATTAAATAGCAATGACACAAGAGAGGGGAAAGAATAGAGTGTTGTGTTCAAAGAGGGAAAAGTCTTTCTCCCCCCTTTTTTTTTTGCTATTTTTTTTCTTTTCTTTGCATTATATATTATAACTCTGTAAGTGTATATATATGTGTGTGTGTGTGTGTGTGTATTTTACACATATACATAATTTAAATATACATTTGTGAATTTGATTGTTCACTAAAAACAATTTTAAACATATTTCTCTGGAATTTCTAATAAAGATTTCATTTCTCAAATATATAGGAAGTTGAGCCAAATTTATGAAAATTAGAATAATTTCCCAATTGATAAATAATAAAAGATATGAAAAAAATCAAAGCTGATAGTCATTGAAAAGATGTTCTAAATCTCTATTGATAAGAGAAATGCAAATTAATACAATTCTGATCTCATCTCATCCTATCAGACTGAGTAACATGACAGAAAAGGAAAATGAGGAATGTTTGAAGAGATGGGGAAAAATTGGGACACTAATGCATTTTTGTAGAACAAATGCAAAGGACTATGAAACTGTGTATACCTAATGAGTCAGACTTACCACTACCATGCCTGTATCCATAAGAGAGCAACAAAAAGGGAAACAAAATTTGTGCAAAAATATTTATAGTAGCTCTTTTGTAGTGGCAAAGAACTGAAAATAGAGGAGATATAGATCAATTTAGGAGTGGCTGAGCAAGCTGTGGAATAGGATTGTGAAGGAATACTATAGTGTTTTAAGAAACAATAAAGTGGATGGTTTCATCAAAAAAAAAAAACCCTGGGAAAACATGTAAACTTATACAAAGTGAAGTGAGAAGCATCAGCACAATCTTATACTAGTAGCTATTTTGGAATGATGATCAACAATGAAAGATTTAGCTACTTTAATCAAGAAAATGATTTTTAAAATTCCAAAACACCCATGATAAAAATGACTATCTCCTTCCAGAGAGAGAAATTATAAATTCTGAATACAAATTGAAGCATTTGTTAACATTCTTTTCCTTCCTTCCTTCCTTCCTTCCTTCCTTCCTTCCTTCCTTCCTTCCTTCCTTCCTTCCTTCCTTCCTTCCTTCCTTCCATCTTTCCTCCCAGCACCCCTCTTTCTCTTCTTTTTTTTGTCTATGTCTATATATGGAAATATGTTTTGTATGGTATAACATAGAGATGATATCAAATTGCTTGCATCCTCAAAGAGATGGATGAGTCAGGAGGAATAAAAGAAGAGAATTTGAAATTCAAAGTGTTAAAAAAAAAGAATGTTTTTTTTTTTGCATGAACTTGAGAGATATTTGATAATAATAATCATATATATATTAAAAAGAAACAACCCAAAATTATTTTGAGTAGATGTAAATGGTGAAATTCTTCTTTTGTTGACCATTGAAGATGAAATAAAATACCCCCAAAATGAAATAAAGCATGTGAAGCCTTAAAGGTCTATTTTACCTTCCAGGGAAGTGTGAATTAGGCAAAATTTTATGCTTCAATTAATATCTTGGGCCAAGAGCTGATGTCATTGTTAAGGTTCAATGTGTCATTTTCATCATTTTGTTATGGGAGTGATATGTTCAATTTTTTTTTACAAGAATTGAATTAATTAAAAAGGTTTGGACTTAAATCCCTCGCCAATCACCACAGTTCTCAAGCTTTTTTGTTTTTTTTTTTTGTTTTGTTTTGTTTTGTTTTTTTCCTGGATAGGAACTGGAACTATATCTTGCCTTAAACAATGAACATAATAAAAATGATCGATGCACCTCTCTGGCTTTCTGAGAAGGTTCTTGTTACTAGGGCTGAAGCTTAAATTTAATTATTTTTTCTGCCTGAATGCCAATGATAAGTACAATATGTGGAAGGACAAAAGTCACTTCTCATAAATTTCCAAAAGCTAAAAACTCTGAACTTTGGATCATACAGATAAATTTTGGGGGATAGATACATCAAATAGTATCAAGAAAAGGTGAACAGATTAGGACCAAGAGCTAGCACATATACACAACAATAGATGGCTCAGTGGATAAAGCACTGGATGTGGAATTGAGAAGTTCTGAATTTTTCACAACCAGTGAGATAGTAATAGCACATGATTAAATGTGTTACAGAATAAATTATAAAATGCAAAATAAAAAAATCTTGATATATAAAAATTTTCAAATATTTTCTAAAAATAGATTCAATGTAGTTAGAATCAAAAAAGGAAATAGATTGGGGAAATTTTACTAAATATCTGTGATATGGTATGAGATTGAGAATGTGTAAGAAATTTTAAAAAATCAATAAGATTGAATTCCTCCTTAATATACTAATAAAACAGATGAATGGTACACACACATATTTTATGATGATACATATATATGCATATAGAAATACATAGGATGTTAACCCCTTGAAGAAATTTAAAATCATTAATAATCAGAAAAATACAATTCAAACAATCTTAAGGTGTTATCTTATGGATGCTGATTTTTCATAGATGGAAAAAGATAGGGCTATGAATTAATGAAACCACTCTAGAAAATAATTTGGGGTTATTAAATTGTTGATATTCTTTGACATAGAGGTTTCACTATTGACTCTATATCCTGTAGCTATTACTGTCAGAAAGAAAAGTTCCATATTTATAAATCATGTTCATTGTACCATTGTTTCTGATAACATGAATATGAAAAACATTGCTAAATAACTGGAGAATTGATGAACAATTTTTCTTATATAAATATAATATAAAAATGCATTGTAATTAAGTGTAAATATAATACAATTTTCAAAATGTGCTTTACACATGTTAGTTTAAGTGATCCTCACAATAGCCTATGAAATGTGCAGTATTATCTCTCCAAAGTTACAGTTGAATAAACAGAGCTGAGAGAAATCATTTAGGGTAATTAGGGAAGACAAAAAGATGCAATATAAGAGAAACAGAGCTGAATGAATATTGTGTACAGCTATCTATCCATCTAGCTATTTATTTGCATATATGTACAAAATGCAATTGTGTACATACACATATATATGTGTGCACATGTGTATCTCAACATGGAGAGATATCAAAATTCCATCAGATAATATTGTCAATGTTATTACCATTCTATCAAAGTCAAATGAAGCATTGCTTCTTTTTATTGACAAATAAGAAATCATTTTCAGAAATGTTCTTTGTAATAGTGTTCTTTGGATATCTCCAATATAAAAAAAAAGCTATTTCTTTAGAGAAAAGATTATCTTTAAAACTTTTTGGAATTAATATATAAAGCTTCTTCTGTAGGTAATAATGTGCCTACCTTAATGTTTATATGTGATTTAGCATGTGACCAATATGAATCTGTTCTCTCTCAGTACATATATTAACCCATCCGAACCTTCTCATTTGGCAGGATTTTTGTTCATGTTTTTGTGTTGTATCATTGTAGAGGAAAACTGCAATTTGACAAATCACTCAGTTTCACCGAGCCACAGTTTTTTCATCCATAAAACTGATATAATCATATTTACTCTGGCTACCTCATAGATTATTTGGAAGATCTGATGAGATACATGCTAAATATTTTTTATGCTTTATAGTCATATACAAACATAAAATAGCATGCTACTTAGTTCCAAGCCTATCTTCTCGTTAGGTCTGAAAGCCATACAAAGGAGAAAACTGAAATTTATTGAACCTTCAAACTTTGTGTCTTTTAGTCTCTTGAAACTTGTGGTTATTACCAACTTGTAGCTCTTTTCATTAGTCAATTTGTATTCATCTTCAGCAGTTGTCTTTGGTCCCCTAGGATGTCTGTGCTCTGTTCTCCTTGGAAAATGCACTCCTTTAATGAAAATTTGTTGAGTACTGTGCTTGACAACCCTAGCCGTTGATCACTTTCATGTCGTTTCGGTGATTAAGTAATTAATTCCCATTGGCAGATTCCTGTGTCCCCATGCTGGATTCAAATAAAGTGAGATGATGAAACAATGACTATTTCCTTAACCCTTGACTAGAAACTTTGTATGAGGTAGCTGTTTACTTACAGTTCTTTGAAACTTCTATCTAAAACTCAGTGTGGAAAATGGATTTTTTTTTTATGTATCCCTAATAGCAATAAAGAATGAATGGGGGAATGATAACTAGCATTTATACAGAATGTCTCAGAAGGCTTACTGCAGTTTAATAGCTTTAAAACAGCAATAAGACTCTTGAGACATATTAGTGTATAATGCTTTAAGGCCTTCAAATATCAGTATCTATGTCTCTATATCTATTCATCCATCCATCCATCTATCTATCTCTTTGTCTATTCTTTCTGTCTCTCTGTTCTAGCTGTTTGTCAGTCTATTCTATCTGTCTTATCTATCTATCAAATCTCATTTTAGCCTCAAAATAACCCTGGGATATAGGTGCTTTTATAATCTCGATTTTGTAAATAAAGGAGTTGAGTCTAAAAGAGATTGTTATTTGCCCAGGGTTGCACTGTTAGCAAGTGTCTAAGTTGAACTCAGGTCTTCAGATAATCAAATATAACAGTCTATCCCCCATCTAACCTAACTATCAGTCTCCATCTACATCTTACTTTGATGGGTCAGAGTGGTATAATGGTGACTAAGAGCTCTTGAAGACTATTTTAATTCAACACAACTTATGGTAAGTGTCCTCCCAAGCTGGGGTTACCTCAAGCATAAAACAGTGAGGAGTGGGACATTGATTAACCAAAGATAAACCTAGAAATTTGAGAAGTTGTTTGGATATCATTAGATTGGATCATAGGACTGGAGGATTGTTCCCAACTAGATGAATTCTTAAACAAAATTGACTAAAATACTCAGCTAGAAGGCAAGCTCTGGGTATGGTTGGTCAGGGAAAATTTGATCAGTTCAACTACTGGGGCAACAATTAGGTTATGCCCTCCTAAATCTGGAGCATAAATGGAAGAAGTTGGATACTTTCAATGATGGACTTCTCACCTCAGTGTAGTTTTGTGAAATAATGAAGCAGTTTTTCATTAAAGACAAAATTATCACCAAAGAATTATTGTAATGTCCATGTTAGCTTTCTGGAGGATCTTGGGACCAGCCTGAGTCCTTGGTCTTAGTGGAGGAGTGATGAAGGCAGGAGACTCACAAGGATGGTCAAAGATAGAGTCTCAAGTCTTCTTTTTGTCTGTGGCTGAGAGGGTCTTCTGTGACTGAGGCTCCCTTAAATACCTTAGTGCACTTACATCACTACAACACACTAAGCATGTGCAACTATTACATCACCATCACATTAAGTAGGGAACCATTATCTTTCATTGACTAGGTGCTTAACTATAAGTACCCTATTGCCTTTGATCAAGTACACCTTTTCAGAGTTCAGGCCCTCTATGAGTTATAATTTGTAAAAATCTCCTGATGTATTTTTGCTGCAAAACGAGTGCCAGAATACATATTCTTCCAGTTCTTCTGGTATATGCTAAGAAAATTAGGAGGAAAACTTTCACATCTCCTTTTGTTTGATAATCCTTCCTCAGATGTTGAGCAAAGTTGTTTTTTTTTTTTTTGTTTGTTTGTTTTTTGTTTTTTTAGCAAAATCAAATTATGAGAGCATTTGACTTGGAACCAGATGAACAGTCCCTGCCTTGGCTTGACAGTGAATTAGATGTTTGACCATAGGAAAAGTAACCTATTCTCTCTGAGACTGAATTTGAATTCCTCTGATCTTTCCCACCACTGCCTCCCCACAAAAGCTGTTGTGAAGATTAAATAAAATCATGTGGATGAAAATGGCAAATAATAAAAATATTCAAATATATATACTCATTTCAGTAAGTACTTAATTCATGTGTTGAATAAACGGATAACACAATTTCAGTCAGTAAGTCAATAAGGTTTTTTGTAGTAGCAAAGACAACCTAGAAACAAATGAAATGCCCAATAACTGGGGGTTAGCTACATAAATTATGATATATGCATTGAATTGTATTGAATAATATTGTATATGTATTGAATAATATTGCATTAAAAGAAATGATGAAAGAAATGTTTTTAAGTTAAAAACATAATTATAGCTATGTTATAGTTTTAAATAAAATTAGCAACACCGTTTCCAGTTTCTTGCCACTGTAAAAGGGCTACTACAAACATTTTTGCACATGTGGGTCCTTTTCCCTTTTTTATGATATCTTTGGGATACAGGTCCAGTAAAGACACTGCTCGATCAAAGGCTATGCACAGTTTGATAGCCCTTTGAGCATAGTCCCAAATTGCTCTCCAAAATGGTTGGATCACTTCACAATTCCACCAACAATGTATTAGTATTCCTTTCCCACATCCCCTCTAACATTTATCATTATTTTTTCCTATCATCTTAGCCAATCTGAGAGGGATGTAATGGTACCTCGGCATTATCTTAATTTGTATTTCTCTGATTCTTTTCAGTGATTCAGATAAACAAAGCAATCCAAAAAGACTTTGGACAGAAAATGCCATCTGTATTCAGAAAAAGAATTAGAGACTGAAGGTAAATCAACACATGCAATGTTCACTTCTTTTTTCTGTTGTTGTTTTTTAATCTCTCCCATGGTTTTTCCTGCTTGCTCTGAATTTTCTTTCCAAACATGATTCATAAAGTAATGTGTCTTAAAATATAAATTTACTGGGAGAAATACAGGATTAGGCAATAAGGTGAAATTCTTAGAGACAATGTATTGGCTTTTGAAGGAGATTTTGTTAATTTTTCAACAACCAAATCAATCCTCTGTTATCCCTATTTATGGAATGTCCTTGCAAAAGCCTTATTTTAGGGAAGTAATGAATGATAAATCTTTTATAAAATGGTTCTTGTCTTAATTAAATCTTTTACAGTCCAAATTGCTGCCCTTATAGCAACATAACTAGAAGAATGCATTGATGAATTATTGAAAGTTTGTTCTGACAAAAAAAAGAAAGAAAGAAAAGAACTGCAGAAAAGATAAGTGGGTTATTTGTTAGGTTAATAAAGCTGCTTATAAATAAATGTTGAAGTTCACTAGACCCTATTGGAACCAGTTGAATTCATCTATTTTTACATGGTTTCTCTGACTGAATCAGAAGTAGTTTATACAATAATGACAATGATGATAATAATAGAATTTATAATATTTCTGTAATCACTCAGGATTTCTAAAACATTTTTCTCACACTACTCTAAGATGGGATTTATAAATGAGGTTAATTGTGGTAGAAAGCAGAATGTGTGGATAGAGCAATGCTTTTGAATATAGGAAGAGCTGGATATGAATTTAAATATCAATATCATCTGTGTGTTCCTTAGCTGATTTTCAGTAAGTATTTACTTACTTCCTATTATATATTAAGAGAAATGATACCATTCCTGCTCTCAAGTAGCTTACTATATCAAGAAAAAATGTATACAACTAAGTAAATACAAAATTCATACAATTTGGGGACAGATGATACAAATACAATACTTGTTGTACAAGTTGGGGCCAAAACTTAATAAAAAGAAGAGATTGGGCTGGATTCCCTTTAGGAAATTGCAATAAACCTTTAATAATCTCAGACTTCTTCCATAAACAAAGCCCATTTTCTTAATAACAGTATTTGTCAGTATTTTATATAACTGTACAACAGTTAATACAATTTCTTCTAATTCTTTGGGTAGAAACTTTGAAGAAGAATAAGATAAAGAGATGGCATCAACTAGAAAAAATATATATGGTAGATAAAAAGATGATCTGGTCACACAATGCAAGTAAATAGCCTTAATAGTCAACTATCTTCATGATCAAGCAATAAGTGAGGGAGATCTCCAGTATAATGGATGTCTTTTATCTGGTGAATTTATAGAACATCATGGACAAGAGAAGAATACAATGAGTGTTTTAGCATCTGTGACACCAAATAAATCTTCTAAAGAAATGAGATGACAGATTCATTTAAGTATCCTTAGGACCTAGAACAATCCCCCTCCCCCCATATCTATTATAAGTAGACAGAACTGGCTATATTTCATCTCTCATTGAAGAATGACTGCTTTTTTTTTAAATCACTTATTGTCTTATTTGTAAGTATGACCTGAGTCATTGTGAAGTTAAGTGACTTATCTAGGGTCATACAACCAGTGCATGCCAGAGCAGATATATGAATTCATATTATCTTGATTCTTAGACTCAGCTCAATGAAATAAGTATTTGATAAGGGAAATAAAGTTAGAATTTACTCAGGCCCATTATTTATTTTTTCATTGCCTTCTGGATCATGTGATATTAACACTAAAAATGTATCATTAGTTCTCATTTTCCTCTCCTCCTCTTTCTTCCTGTGTGTCTCTATGTCCTTATCTCTCTTTTCTTTATACTTGGTGAGATTCCAAATATGTTCCCACTCATGCAAAACTTTCTTGTCTGTTGTCTACATACTATCATTCTTGTCAGATACCAAAGCCGATTTTAGAAATTAGCAACTTAAAAAAAATGTAGAAATACATATATAGTTTTAATAATACATCAGTTCTGATTTTTAAAAGAACTTGTATCATTATGAGAATGAACTGGTACATTTAGCATTTTAAGCAAAATACTGTATTTTGCCAAGACCCAAAATATATTTTCACCACAGGGAGATGCCAAAATGCATCACAAATAGCTGTTTTAGCCTTGTGTATATATATATATATATATATATATATATATATGTGTGTGTGTGTGTGTGTGTGTGTGTGTGTGTGTGTGTCTGTGTCTGTGTATTCATATTCACATTTGTAAAATATCATAATACTTTGAAATATTTCTCTGACTTAAGAATATTGTGAGATTCATTCAGTGTTAACCTCATACTCCAATCCCCCAATACAATTCCAGGCCTTTCTAGAATTGTCTAATGCTGTATTAACAGTTTTTAATGTAGTTTTATTTAGGACTAAAGAAAACTTATCAATAAGCAAACAAATAATTTTGTATAAATTTTGGTAGGAATATTTTCATTTGGTACTTGTGAAAAATTATCATTTCTCTGAAATTGTATTTGGAAAAATGAGAGAATGGTAAGCTTTAAGGATAATTACCACTCTTTTTCATAACAAAAAGGCTTTACAAACTCCATGACCATTTTTCATTATATTAAATTTAAAATATTAATTAAGATTAAAATGATTTTTTAAATTTTGATTTGAAGGATTATTAGTAATAAAGTTCTCCATCTTCATTATGAAGAACATGCTTATTTTCTATTGTACTAGTAAAGGATTATATAATATTCTCAACAACATTTAGCACTATAGGATGATGAGAAAAAAATGTCTGGTTTAAATTTTTCTCAGATAATTTCCTTTCCCATCTGATTCTTCATGTGGATTATATAAGACTATTTAAGGCTTCTAACAATTTTGCATCTCCTATCAATTTTAGTGTAATGATCTAATGATGAGTAAGGGACTTATAGGAAATTCACCCTTCTCCTTATCACGATGCTAGCTGTGATCTTAGGCAGAAAATAAAATTGTTTTGGCTGACAATATATTTGTTTTTCATTATATTAAAATACACCAGTGACCTAAGATCTTCATTGATTAGTATTATATTTGATATTCCTCATTTAGGTACAATTAAAGTTACTTCAAAAACTAGTGGAAGGTAAAAGAGAAATAATCCCAATCTCTGTCTTTCTCTTCTTTCTAGTCTATATAATTGAGATCATAGGGCACATTCAGTCCCTCTGACTTTCAGTTTTTGTAGCAAAAAGATGCTTTGTATTCTGGAGAAAAAAAATAGCAGCATTTTATTCCTTTTCACACAACAATCATTGTACAAAAATGGGTTCCACATATGCTCATAGGGAGAGTCTGCTTTTGAATCTGTTTAATGAAGGACTGATTATGGAGGTTTTATAAAGGTAGGTATAGTTGTCTTTTAGTTGAAGGTAGCATTGAGTTATTTGCTCCTTTTTTGAACTCTCTTTATTGATTGAGGAGAGAGGAGTTTAGTGGGGGTAGGAAATTTATTTTAAGAGAGATAGTGAAAAGAAAAAGAAGCAAATTAAGGAAATTGGGGATTATCAACTTGGAGACAATTAAGGGAGGGATAGCTGAATGAATGTAAATACATATATTTAGAATTATAATATATCAAGCATTGGTGATAAAAATGCAAAAGCATGACTGTCCCTGTCCTCAAGAAATTAACATTCTATTAGGGTAAGATTACACCTAAAATCTAACAGTGATCAGAAAAATATTGGGATTGTAAAATCTATCATATACAGAAAAAAGGATTGGAACTATTCCACATAGACTTGGGAGACTGAAATTACAGGAAGCAAACTTTTATTTTAATCACAACTAATTCAGGCTCTATTTCTGTGCCTTTGCACAGGTTGTCCCCCATGCCAAAAAATTCACCTCCCGCTGCAGTTCTGTCTCTTAAAATCGCTTCAAGAACTCTGCATATAAGAAAAAATAATTATATAGTATTTCTTACTTCCTTTCTTTCCAACAATATTATTGGGTATTTATTTCACATGTATTTTCAATGACTTCTTGCACACTGTTTACTATTAGTAAAATACAATCTCCTGAAGATTGAAACATGTCAGCAAGTTTATTTTTATTTTTTTGTTAGCATTCTTAATTTCTAGCACAGTTTCTGGAACTTAGTAGATACTTAACTAAATAGTTGTGAAATTAATTGATTCAACCATCCAACTAACAAATATTTATTTATATATGCCTACTAATAAAGGATGAGGTTAACTTCCAGAGTTGATGCAGTTTTGACTGAGTTTCAGGAAACTCTTGGGATCCTGAGATCCAGGATCACTGGATGCATGTATGATATAAAAGAGTTATCTGCCTTAAGAGAATGTTAATACCAGATGACCTCTAATGACACTTCAGACTAGAAGGTTCAATGAGACTATATAAAAATATGATCAATAGTAAACTCAAGATAACTGACAAATTCATGATATTGATAATAGTTGTGAGAATCCAGAGGAAGAATAAAAAGCTATAAAATTGGGAACTTCATGAATTTGCATTCCATTTTTCATCAGAGGTCATGTTCCTTATTTTACATAGTTTGAATTTTAACCCATAAGCTATCAGCACTAACAGAAGAAATAATATTTGACTGCATCTCTCCCATTGGAGGCTAGAATCACATATGCCCCCTTCTTTAACACTGTTGCTACTCTAGCATAGGGTTTCATTGTTGCATCCCTGAACTATTACAATAGCATTTTGTTTGGTCTCACTATCTCAAGTTTCTCTCCACTCAGGCCATTCTCCAATCAGCTGTCAAAGCGATCTTCCTCAAGTATATATATATCTGACCATGTCATCCATCTATTCAATAAACTCTAACTCCTTTTAACCTCCAGTATTAAATATAAAATTCTCTTACATTTAAAACTCATCACAGTCTGATCCCTTCCTATTTTTTTCAGTCTTCTTGTATCTTTTTTTCTCTGTGATCCAATGATACTGACTTCCTTGCTCTTCTTCAAACAAAACACTTCATCTCCAAACCTCGGGCATTTTCATTGACTCACCTTCAAGTCAGGAATGACTTTTCTTTTTATTTCCATCTCCTTCTTCTCTGACTTCCTTCAAGTCCTGTATAAAATATGACCTTGTATAAGAAGATTTTTCTGGTTCCCTTTATTTTTAACAGTTTATCTCTGCTCTTTATGTCCCACTTATTCTGTAAGTGTGTTCTTTGTATACAAATTGTTTTCATGTTTTCTCCTCTATCAGACTGTGAACTCCTTAAAACATGGATTGCATTTTGCATTTATTTGAACCCTTAGGACTTAACATAGTGCCTGTTGCACAGTAGACACTGAATAAATATTTATTGCTTATTGACTGATTAGACAGACAATGTTGTCATTGAAATAACTTTTTTCATTCATCTTCTCTCTGTTTTGTTTATTTCTCTATTAATCATCACTCTTTTACCCCATTTAGTGTTAAACTGAAAGGAGATTCACATTTTTTCTAGTCATTTTCCTCTTCTTTTCTTCCATCTGTTTAATTTTTTTGTATATTATCATGTAGTTAGGGAGAATAGAAAAGAAACTTGGGGGAGCATCAGGAAAATTAGGGAAAGAGAGAAACATTTCTCAAAACAAGGAAAAGGAAAGATGAGAAAGACAACAGATCAGAAAGAGGAGGAATAGAGCCTGAATGAGAGAACAATTAAAATGATAACCTTAGAGACATTTTCAGTTGTACATTTAATTGAGCAAGAAATTACTTCTGTACACATGCCTAAAGGATTTTTAGGACTTTGGATGATTTTAATAAATTCAAAAGTTGTAAACATTGATGATAGTGGCTATTTATGTTGAGACAATTTTGAAAATATAACTTTCAGAAATCATAGGATTGTTCAGACTAGTAAATTTAGCTGGTACAGTTTTCTCATCTCAGTACATACACACTATACATATACTTATCTATGTATACATGTATCTTTCTCAAATTTATATGTGTATATATTTGAATTAAAAAACTGTTCTAATCAACTATATCTATACACAAATATACACATAATACCTCTATAAAATATGTATATGTTATATATATAATTGTATATAATTTCTATACAATATTCATATATAAAAATTATATGTATATACATGTATACATATATGTATGTGTATAGATATAGTTGCAGCACACACATGTGTGTGTATTCTCTTAGAATGGAGCCACTTCCAAAATCTGAAACTTTGCAAATTTGTTCTCTTTTAACTTATTGTCTTTCCAAACTCTTAAGGTAGTTATGCTAAGTAATCCTTTGTTTTCAATTGTTTTCCATTTTAAAGAAAACTCCATTTATTTCTATACTCTCTATTGTTTTAATAGGAATGGGTGTTAGATTTTGTCAAATGCTTTTTCCACATGTATTGAGATAGTCATATGATTTTTGTTAGTTTGCTTATTGATGTAGTCAATTATGCTAACAGTGATAATATTGATAATATCCTAATATTGATCCAGCCCTGCATTCCTGGCACAAATTCTACTTGGTCATGGTGTATTATCCTGGGGATGACTTTCTGTAATCGCTTTGATAATATTTTATTAAGATTTTTGCATCAATATTCATTAAGGAAATTGGGCTATAATTTTCTTTCTCTGTTTTCACCCTACCTGATTTAGGTATCAGCACCATATCTGTGTCATAAAAGATATTTGGTAGGACTCGTTCTTTCCCTATTTTCTCAAGTAATTTGCATAGTATTGGAATTAATTGTTCCTTAAATGTTTGGTAGAATTCACATGTAAATCCATCTGGCCCTGGAGATTTTTTCTTAAGGAGTTGATTAATAGCTTGTTCAATTTCTATTTCTAAAATTGGACTATGTAAGTAATTCATTTTCTTGTCTGTTAATCTGGGCAATTTATATTTTTGTAGGTATTTCTACATTTCACCTTGATTATAAAATTTATTCACACAAAGTTGGGCAAAATAACTCCTAATTATTGCTCTAATTTCCTTTTCATTGGTGGAAAATTCTCCCTTTTCATTTTTGAGCCTAATAATTTGATTTTCTCTTTCCTTTTTCTAATCAAATTAACGAAAGGTTTATCTATTTTGTTGTTTTTTCATAAAAACAACTCAATTTTATTTATTAATTCAGTAATTTTCTTACTTTCAATTCTATTCTCTCCTTTTATTTTTAGAATGTCAAATTAAGTATTTAATTGAAAGAGTTAATGTATTCTTTTTCTAGTTATAGTTGTAAGCCCAATTCATTCATCTTCTTTTTCTCTATTTTATGCAAGTAAGCATCTAGAGATATAAAATTTTCCCCAATAACCTCTTTGGCTGCATCCCATAAGTTTTGCTTTATTGTCTCATTATTGTCATTCTCTTTGATGGAATTATTTATTATGTGTATGATTTGTTGTTTCACTCATTCATTCTTAAGGATGAGATTGTTTAGTTTCCAGTTACTTTTTGGTCAATTTTCCCCTGGCATTTACTCTGTATGTATCACTTTGCATTAAATATGTTTTGTGTAGGATTGTAGGATTCTAACTTTTAATCTATCTGATATCTGCTTCCATTTTATGGGAGAATTCATCCTATTCATATTCACAGTTAAAATGAATAATTCTGTATTTCCTGCCATCTTATTTATCCAAGTTATGCTTTTCTCTTTACTTTCCTCCGTTCCCTTCTCCCTAGTATTTTGTTCCTGACCACCACCTCCCTCAAACAGCTATCACACTTTATAGCCCCTCCCCCCTTTACACTTTTCCCTGACTACTTCTGTTTTTCCTTCTATTAGCTTTTCCCTTTCTTTTCCTCTTTCCCCTCCCACTTTACAATAAAGTGAGAGAAGTTTCTCTTTGAAACCAAATATATATTTCATATTGTCTCAATGAGCCAAATCTGATGAGAGTAATAGTCACAAAATCTTTTTCCACCTCCCTTCTTTCCCTCAATTATAGATCTTCTTTGTTTCTTCATGAGATAGAATTTCCCTTTTTTAGCTCCATTTTCATTTTTTTTTCCTGGTACAATTCCCTTTCCATCTCTAGTTACTTTTTCATATCATCACAATAAAATCAAATTATACTTGAACTCTCTAAGTATACCCATAACAGAGATAGAGTTCTCAACAGTTCTTTCCTTTTTACCTTTTTATGCTTCTCTCGAGTTTTGTATTTGGATATCAAATTTTTTTGTTCACTCTAGTCTTTTCATCAAAAATAATTGAAAGTTGCCGGTATCATTGAATATACATCTTCTTCCCTGAAAGATAATGCTCCATTTAGGTGGATAATTGATTCGTGGCTGCAAATCCTTTGCCTTTTGGAATATCAGATTCCAGGGCTTTTAACCCTTGATGGTGGAAGCTGTTAGGTCCTGCATCATCCTGATTGTGACTCCTTGATATTTGAATTGTTTCTTTCTGGTAGCTCACAGTATTTTTTCCTTGATCTGATAATTCTGAAATTTAGTTACAATATTCATTGTTTTCATATCAGGGTCTCTTTCAGGAGGTGATTGGTAATGGTTATTTTGCCATCTGGCTGTAGGATGTCAGGGCACTTTTCCTTCATGATTTTTTGAAAGATCATGTCTAGGCTCTTTTTTCATCATGGCTTTCAGGAAGTCCAATAATTTTTAGATTGTCTCTTCCAGACCTATTTTCCAGGTAAGTTGTTTTTCCAGTGAGATATTTTACATTTTATTCCATTTTTTCATTGTTCGGTTTTGTTTGACTGATTCTTGAGGTCTCATTGAATCATTCATTTCCATTTATTCAAGCAATGAATTATTTTATTCATTTGCCTTTTAAGCTCCTTTTGTATTTGGCTAATTGAATTTTTAAATGATTTGTTTTCTTCATTGCATTTTTTCCAATTTCACAAATTCTATTTTTCAACAAATTGTTTTTTTTTTTTTCAATATCCATTTTGTAAGGAGTTATTTACATTTTCCTTTTCATCAAATGCCTTTTTTTAAGGTTGTTATATGCTTTTCCCATTTCATCATATCTATTTCTAAGAGAATTTTCTTCAGATAATTTCTCTTTTTCCTTTTCTTTACCTTCTTGAAAAGGTTTCATTTCCTTTCCTCAGTTTTCACCTAACTCTCCTTTAACATCCTTTTTGAATTCTTCCAAGAGAGCTTGTAAAATGGGAACCAATTCATATAACCCTTTGGGCTTTCATATAAAGCCGATTTGCCTTTAGGAGCCTCAGGGATTGAGGTCTGTTCTTCTCTCTCATAAAAACTGTCTATGGTCAGGGTTCTTTTTGTTTTTTTTGGTCATTTTTTAAAGGGTTGATATCTGCTCTTAAGGCCAAGTGTCAATAGCCACTTTAGTTTACCCTGGGACCATGTTTCTGACTGACTTCCAGTGGAGTGTAGGCATGGTCAAGTCACACATTCTTGGGCTCAGGGGCTCACAATTTACCTTTTGTATTTGCTTTGGGTATCTCACAGCAAATCTCTGAACCACTGGCTTGTAACCAGGACAGTGTAGCCACTGTCAAAAAGCCTCACAGTAGATTCCTCAATGAGTTGATATTGCTCTGCCTTGGCTCCCTACCATAGCTTCTTGCCCAGGCTCTCTACATTGTGGTCTGCACTCTGCAGCCTTTGCCTCTGCTCAATTGAAACAGACATTTTCTGAAGTTCTTTCAAAGTATCTTCTTCTGAAAATTTGTTGTACCCCAAATATTTGTGAGTTCTGTCACTCCAAAACCAGTTCAGAGGTTTATTTTGTTGTTGATTTGAGGCAAGCTTAGAGAAGATCAGAAGAGAGACACATCTACTCTCTACCATCTTGGCTCAGTCTCCCAATCTTCTCCTTTTCCACAACCCATTGTATTTCTGCTCCAATGAGATTAGATCTTGCTGAAAATCATGAAATTAGGGTGATTGTTCCACGTTATAAGTTAATCAAAAATGAACCCTAACTCAAATTTGCTGTTTAGAAATCCTACTCTATTATAGTCAGTGACCTATTTCTCCCTACAATTATTTTTACTCTCTTATGCCAAGCCTCAATCATATTCTATGCGTTCATTCATTCATTTACTAAATGTTTACTAAATTATGATATATGCTAGGCATTATTTTGGGTGCTAGATATGTAAAAACAAGCATGACAAAATCCTTTCAAAGAAATGATGTTCTATTTTGGCAAGCAGAATGTGGTCAGGTAAACCAATGTAAAGGAAACATAAAATTACTTGGGGATAATAAAACATTAACAACTTGGTATTTGAGAAAAGCTTCATGTAGTAAGTCACACTTGATCTAATCCTTAAAGGAATCTAGGGATTTTAAAATGTGTACTGAAAAGGCAGTACATTTCAGAGTTAACCTGGGAAATGGTCACTTCCTATTTCCTGGGGAAAATTAAAGTCATCTCTGGCAGCACCATGGTTAGAGTAAGAAAAGAACCAATTTCATCTAAACTGTGTTTCTTGAGCATTCCACAATTGTGCATGTGTTACATAGCTAGAATATTTAAGGAAAAGTCAGAACAGTGGTTGCAGCTAATAAATAATTAGATTTCTCCAGCCACGGTACCTTTTTGTGGTTTGGAATATTTTTATAACAAAATTTAGTGCCAGATCAGCCTCTGTAACATAGAAATATTAGACGAGGCTTCCTTCGTGGTTCAGTCATTTTTCAGTTGTGTCTGACACTGAGGCTTTCTTGGCAAACATACTGAAGTAGTTTGCCATCTCCTTCTTCAGATCATTTTGCAGATGAGGAAACTGAAGCAAACAGGGTTAAGTGACTTGTCCATGGACACATTTTCCTCACAAACATATCTGTACTAGAAAAATAACTACCTATCACCAGAAATAGTATTAAGCGGAGCAAAAGTACCCTAGGAAATGGTACCATAGACTTCTTTTCACAAGTCATTATGTCAGGAGATTCAAATAAATCACATATAACCCTTTGTGTTCCTCCTCACATATCCCCACATATACATTCCTCAAAACTTAATATTATCAACTTCTTTATTCTTCATTTTGGTCATAGATTTAGATATATCTCTATTTCTTAATCATTTAAATTCTCTTATCTGTGTTACTTTTTATAATTCTCATTCTCCCAATTGCTAGAATGCTTCTTCTGAAATAATTTTGTATTTAATTGTCACTATTAGACTAGAAGCTTCCTGCAGGTTGGATTTGCTTTTAGTTCTGTCATTGTATCTTCAGCACTTAGAATAAAATCTCATGCATAGTAGATGCTTAATACATGCATGCTGAATTAAATTCATCTCATTCTCCCAAATCTTCTCCAGGACCTTGATACAGTAATTACCCCAACTTTTTTATGCATCTTTATAACATCCATCTTTCTTCTGTTTTCTTCCTACCTTTCTATAGACATTCTTTGATTTCCATCATATTCTAACAACAACAAACAGAATCACTACCATAAAAGTCTTCTCTTTATCCTTTTACTTAATTCAAACATCATTCCATTTTCCTTCTTCTATTTAATACTAAAATTATTTGAAAACTCCTCTGAATCTAGTATTATCATTTCTTTATTTACTACTCTTTAATTCTTTGAGAGCATTGGAATTTTTGATCATCTTTAAATTGAATATTCCCTTCTCTTTTGACTTCATAGTACTCTCACTTCCCAACTGCTCCTTCTTTGTGTTACTTGCTGCTTCTTTGTTCACTTCCCAATATCTTAAATTAAATGATACCTGTGGTATTTCCTTTGTCTCTGAGCTCTCTTCCTTGATAATACCATTATATCTTTGACTATCATATCTATACGGTGATTTCAAACTTTTTACCTCAAGCTCCTTTTTATATTTTAAATTATACAGCTGAATTTCCATTCCTCTAATTGGTATTTCCATTTACTCCTGCAGACCCCTAAATATATCTGTGTCTATAGTTAACAACCCCACTTCATAGATGAGCAAACTGAGACCTAAAGAGCAGACGTGATTTTCTAAATCTCAATGACAAATTACTGGTGTGGCTAGGATTAGACCTCAGTTTGCCCAAAAGGTCTTTCTAGTCCAATGAGCTTCATTCATTTTTATTTTTCAAATAGACTGTTTTGTAAAAGGATCAGTGAGCTGGAAATTGGCTGAAGTAGGAAAATGAAGAAAGGAATGTATGCAAAGTATATACCTCTCTGAGTAACAGGACAGTTTGCCTTTTATTGAGGCCAGAGCAGTTACAAGGAAACATGACAAAGTATCTCTCTTTATCTGTAATGGACCTGGTGGCAAAGAGGATGAAGAAAATGAATATGAATTAAAGGTAAAAGCAATAATAAAATGCTTTTGAAGCTATCTTGTTTGTAAAGCCATTAGGAATTACTACCTCTTCTGTAGGCATGTATTTATTTGAAACTGCAACTTATAAGGAAACATACTGCAATGAGAAGGATCCCTGAACTAGGTAAATCACTAAGCCTTGGGTTTTCAAATTGACTCTGCCACTTACTGTATGACTATCAGCAACCCTCCCTGGGGACCAATTTTTAAAATCTATACAATGATGAAGGAGTCAAATAAAATTCCACTTCAGTTCTAAGATTCTGGAAGTGTTATCTTCTTCCTCAAGTTATCTGTAGCACTTGAGAACAAACCCCACCTCCACGCACATGTATTTTAAAGTGAATTCTTCAGATTTTCCAAGTACTATATTAAGTGCTAGAATCTGAATTATTTATCCTATGTCAGCTTGCTTGCTTTTGGGGAGGGGAAAGTAAAAAAGGGAGAAAAAAAACCTGGAGCACAAAGTCTTACAAAAATAAATGTTATAACTATTTTTACCTGTATTTGGAAAAAAGGAAAGTACAACTGAGAAAAAAAGAAAAAAAACACATATTCAAAACACAAATTTTAGGGCATAGAGGTGGGGAATATTTGTGAATGGGGAAGAGAACTTCAAAATCAGTTCATGACTCTTAACATCTTAGAAGAACCAATGTTGTCCGGAGATATTTTTTGTGATGCTCCTCCTGTTGGACATACTTCATGACATAGATCATGGATCATGCATGTTATACAATCTCTTTAGATATGCAATTGCTAAGGTGCATGTGTTTATGCTATGTAGTCTCTTGCTGACATTTTTTCCTTTTGGATTTATGTGATCATATCTGTTCATTCTTCCACTGGTCTCATGGTTGTTGTTGGTTACTTCCAGGATTGATGGACATGTGATTCTTTATAGACATTAAGACTATTTTGGTGTTCTTGTTCATGAGTGGCATTTTATTGGGATACTACATTTCCTCCTAAATGGTATTATGGTATTATAGTATCTAGAGTTCTGGACTTGAAGTCAAGAAAGGCTGAGTCTGAATCCCACCCCATCCCTTAATAGCACTTTGGCCAAGTACAAGTCATTTAACTTCAACCTGCATCATTTTTCTCACCTGAAAAATTGGGATAATAGAATAATAACTTATTTTGCAGGTTTGTGGTGAGGATCAAATAAGATAACATAGGTAAAGTACTTTATAAAGTATAAAATGCTACATAAATGTTAGCTATCATTAAATTATAGCTAAAAGAGATTTGTAATCACTTGAGAGTTTGCCTAATGATTCATCCAAAAAACAACAAGTAATTTAAGAGTCAGAGGCAGTGTGGATAGTACAGAAGAACTAATGTTATTCAGGGAAAATTGCACTGGCTATGGAGTTGAAAGACATTACTTCAGTTTCTATCTATAATCTTGGCTGCCTATTTGTCCTCGAACTTGTCATTTAATTTCTTTAGGCCTTTGCTTCTTTAAAAGTAAAAGGGGGGATTTAGATTTAACTGGACTCTGAAATTCTTTCCACTTTGAAATTTATGAACTTTGACTCTACAAATATCTCTTGCTAAATCTGTCATATAAATTATCTAGTTTGTTGGACTATCTATAGAGCTGATTCCTCCCTGCCAATATCTTGGACAGAAATAGAAGATATATATAGTAATATGGACTCAGAATTCAACAGAGGCAGGCTAGTGGATTGGATGCTTTTGAGAAATTTTGTAGTATTTTAATTTATCCTAAGATTCTTCCTGAAACAAAGGTCCATATTTCTAATGCCAGTGCTCTCTTCTAGTAGAGCTAGGAATTACACCCAAGGCTTTTTGCCTAGAAGGCTATCTTTCTATCTGTGCTATGCAACAATTTCTCTCTGCTCCATTGGAGAATTTTCAGAAGCTAAATAGAAGATATTTCAGAGAATTGTGTGTCCCCAGACAAAAGTGAATCAACCATTAAGAAAGAATGAGCATTAACTGATATTTTTTATACTCCATTATGTACATGGATAGGATCAAAGATCTAAAGTGCAGGAGGAATTTAGAGGTCATTGGATCCAATCTCATCATTTTGCAAATGAGGAAGCAGGCGAATAAATTAAATGACTTATCTTGGTTCATAGTTAGTATCTTAGTGAAGATTTGAGTCCAGTGCAGTATTCAGTAATTGATGTTACCTCCAGTCAGTTTATTTTGATATAAAGCCCGCAGCATGTTGAGTGGATCTTCTGCATCGAAAAAGGGGACTGCGAGGATTGAATATGGATCACAACATAATATTTTCTCTTGTTTGCTTGCTTTTTTCTTTCTCACTTTTTTCCTTTTTGATCTGATTTTTATTGTGTGGCATGATAAATGTGGAATTATATGTATAAATGGATTGCACATGTTTAGCATATATTAGATTACTTGCTGTTTAGGACAAAGGGTGGGGGGAAGGTAGGGAGAAAAACTTGGGGCACAAGGTTTTGCAAGGGTTAGTATTGAAAACTATTTTGCATGCATTTTGAAAACAAAAAGTTAGTTTTTAAAAAATCAAGTGGTGGAAACAGCAAAATAAAAGAATTAGGAAGTATAAAATTCTCATTAATTGTTGCAGAAAGTGTAATCTAAATTGACAGAACAAAACAACAATCTTCAAAAGCTTTTGAGAATTCAAGATATGAATTGTTCTTGGATTAGAACATCATCAAGACAGAACTATTGCCCTTTCATGTCTTGTACATAAAATTGATGTATGTAAAATTAAGATTTATTAATATAATTAATATGATAACTATTAATATTGAGATTTGCAACAAAAAGAAAAAAAAAATCAAACCAAAGAAATAGAAAGAAAAAAGATTTGCCATACCAAAGAGGCATTTTCTCCAAAATCTATGAATTAAAAAAAGTGAAAAAATATTAATATAGTCAAAGAAGTGAAAATTCCATGGAATGTAATGAAGTATATACCTAAGATCTTGTATATTCTCCTGGAATTTTACTAAAGGCAATTTGAGTGAATTTTCAGAAAACCAAATCATATCCCTATTTATTTGTTTATTCAATATTTAAAAATTCATCATTTTATCCACATGCATAAATATGTAGAAAATAGTGAATAAAAGAATAATTGTAACACAGCAATCTATTCCAAGACCATTTCTATCTGAACTTATTGATTTATATGAGACCAGTATAATATTGATGATAAATGCTTCCACATAATATTTTAAATTTGCAGAGCATTTTTTTACATATATTTTTCACTTAAACCTCACAATACTGCTATGAAGCAGATGCAGTGAATTTCATTATCCTATATTATTCATATGGAAACTGAGATGCAGCTATGTTAAGGGATTTATTATGGTCACACCTAGTGCATATTAAAGTCAGACTTTGAACTCAATATTTCTTCTTGTTTCTAAATTCAATATTTTATATACTTACCAACTGTAAAGCAAAAGGTTAGCATGGAAAATGGGCTTAAAAAAAGCACTGGGGTTAGGGAGAAGAAGAGGGGAGATGTATAATACAGAAGGATCAACTATGGAGCTTCTGATTAGAATAAGAAGATGTAAATTTGAATGCTAGCTTTGACAAGTAAAGTTGATAAGCCTGTACAAGTCACTTAATATTTTTTAAATTAGCTTTTATTTTTCATCCAATTACTTGTCAAGACAATTTTTAGCCTTCATTTTTACAAGATTTTGAATTCCAAATTTTTCTTCCTCCCTCTTCTTTTTCTTTTGAAAATGGTTGGCAATTTGGTAAAGTTTATACATGAGCTATCATGTAAAATGTATTTCTATATTAGTCACAGTTGTGAAGGAAGAAACATCAAAAGGAAAAAAAAAACTATGAAAAATAATAAAATAAGTGAAAAAATAGGCTTTGATCTACATTCAAAGTTTATCAGTTGTTTATCTGGATATAGATAGCATTTTCCTTCATGAATGTTTTATACTTGTTTTGGATCATTGAGTCGCTGAGGAGAGCTGAGTCATTCTGATACTGTGCGCAATGTTTTCATGGTCCTGCTCATTCCACTTTTCTTCAGTTTGCACAAGTCTTTCTAAGTTTTTCTGAAATCTGCCTAGTCATCTTTTCTTATTGCACAATAGTACTCCAATGCATTCATATAGCACATCTTGGTCAGCCACTCCCCAATGGATAGTCGTGTCCTCAGTTTCCAATAATTTGCCACCATGAAAAGAATTCCTCTGAATATTTTTACACATGTAGGTTCTTTTCCCTTTTTAATGATCTCTTTGGAATACAGCCCTAGTAGTGGTGTTGCTCGATCAAAGAATATGCACATTCTGATTGTCTTTTGGGCATAGTTCCCAGTTGTTTCTCAGAATTGTTCCTCAGAATTCACAACTCTACCAACGTTAGTGTCCTGATTTTCCCCATCTTTTCAAGATTGATCATTTTTCTTTATTTTTATCAAATTTGTTTTTGCTAATATGATGTGTGAGCTGGTATCTCAGAATTGTTTTTATTTGCATTTTTCTATTCAAAAGTGATTTAGATGGTCAAATGATATACACAGGTAATTTTCAGATGAAGAAATTAAAATCATTTCTAGTCATATGAAAAGATACTCTAAATCATTTTTGATCAGAGAAATGCAAATCAAGACAACTCTGAGGTACCACTACAAGCCTCTCAGATTGGCTAAAATCACAGGAAAACATAATGACAAATGTTGGAGGGAATATGGGAAATGGACATTAAAACATTTGGTGGAGTTGTGAACTGATTCAACCATTCTGGAGAACAATTTGGAACTGTACCAAACAGCATACCCTTTGATAGAGTAGTGTTTCTACTGAACTTAAAGAGATCATAAAGGAGGGAAAGGGACCTACATGTGCAAAAATGTTTGAGGCACCCCTCTTTGTAGTGGCAAGGAACTGGAAACTGAGTGGATCCCCATAAATTCGAGAATGGCTGAACAAGCCATGGCATATAAATGTCATGTAATGTTATTGTTCTGTAAGAAATGATCAGCAAGATGATTTCAGATAGACCTGGAGAGATTTACATGAACTGATGCTAAGTGAAATGAGCAGGAGATCATTATACACAAGCAAGATTATAGCAAGATTATAGGATGATCTCTTCTGATGTAAATGGCTCCCTTTAACAAGGAGATGATTCAGACCAGTTTCAATGGTTATTGTAATGAAGAAAGCAAACTGCAGCCAGAGAGAGGACAGTGGAAACTGAAGGTGGACCATAGCGTAATATTTTCACTCTTTTTGTTGTTTGTTTGCATTTTGTTTTCTTTCTCATGTTTTTTTTTTTTTTTTTTCCTTTTTTGATCTGATTTTTCTGGAATAGCATGATATTTGTTGAAAAATGTATAGAGGAATTGCACATGTTCAACATATATTGGGTCACTTGGTGACTAGGGGAGAGGATGGGGAGAAGAGAGGGAAAAAATCAAAACACAGGATTTTGTAGGGGTGAATGTTGAAAATTATCCATGTATATTTATATATAGAAAATAAAAAGCTTTAATTAAAAAAAAAAAGTGATTTAAAGCACATTTTCATTTACCTATAAATAGCTTTTATTTCTTCCTCTGAAAACTCCCTGTTCATATCCTTTGACCATTTATCAATTGGGGAATGGCTTATATTCTTAGAAAATTAACTTATTTCTCTACATATTTGAGAAATGAAGACTTTATCAAAAATAGTTGCTATAAATATTGTTTCCTAACTTTTTGCTATTCTTCTAACCTTAATTGCATTATTTTTTTTCTCCCAAAGGCTTTTTAATTTAATATGATCAAATTTATATGCTTTACATTTTGTAGTGAAGTATATCTCTTGTTTGGTGATAAATTCTTCCTCTTCCTATAAGTCTGATATGTAGACTATTTCTTGCCCTTCTAATTTTCTTATGGTGTCCTTTTTTATATCTAAATCATACATCCATTTTGACCTTATCTTGTTAAGTGGTATGAGATGTTAGTCTATACTTAGTTTGTGTTCTGTTGCTTTCCAGTTTTCCCAGCAGTTTTTGTCAGTTAGTCAGTTGTCATACCAAAATTGGGGATCTTTGGGTTTATCAAATATTAGGTTACTATAGTCATTGAATATTGTGTCCTGTGTACTCAATCTATTCCACCAATCTACTGCTCTGATTCTTATCCTGTACCAAACAGTTTTGATGATTATTACTACTTTATTGTAATATTGTTTGAGATCTGGTATTGCTAGGCCTCCTTCCTTTGTATTTTTTCTTCGTTCATTTCCTTATTATCCTTTTTTGTTCTTGCAGATGAATTTTGTTATTTTTTCTAGCTTTATCAAATAATTTTTTCTGTAGTTTCATTAGTATGGCACTGAACAAGTAAATTACTTTAGGTTGAATTGTAAACTGGAACTGTTCTATATATAATGAATGTGAGCTCTTTGGGAGAAAAGGAAAATTGGTGGGGACTGATGATAGTATGAAGGTTAAAAAATGGTTTAGTGGTGAAGCATCTAGGAAAAGGAACATTTATTTCTAGAACTAGAAAATGTGTCTGGGAAATTTAGTTTGCTGCCAGAATGCAGCCTGATGAGAATATATCTGAGAATCCTTGTTCAAATGAATGATTCAGTTGGGTGTTATTCCATCTACACCCTAATAGTCACATTGCTCCCTGACCTGCAGAATCAGTGACAAAACAAAGCAGCCCTGGTATCATCTCAAGATTTGGCTGTCAGATTTGAACAACACTTTGGTATCAATTTTGAAAATCATGGATATTAGCCTTCATTATACAGATTATGTCTCTTGCTGATTGCAATGGGAGCTTCGGGCCACAGTCTGTAGATAGTAAATTGCATCATGTGTAAATGTGGATATGACAGTCAGGCTTAGAGATGAAATGGTATAGGTTGCTGATATTAAAAAGAAAATCCCAGAGTTTTTTTTTTTTCCATGATTTATTTTTTCTCATCACAGTGTGACCATACCTATAAAATAGCATGGTTTCTGAATTTTGCTACACACAGGCATTTAGTGTCATAATGGATGTAGAATGTTGGACTGGGATTCAGGAATATGAGTTTGAATCTTATCTCAGACACTAATACTATGTGATGCTAGAAAAGACACTTCATCTTGTTTTATCTCACATTCCCCATTTATAAAATGGGATTATAATAGTAACAACTTTATGTGGTTGTCATGAGAATCAGGTGAGATCATTGTTATACTTTGTAAACTTAAAATGCTATAAAATTTCAATTATTATTAAGGGTTATAAAGTATCTTACATTCCCTGTCTCAACAGTCTCATGACTATTCTATGAGATAGCTGTTATTATTATAACAGTTTTATAAATGCTGCAATGAAGGTTAACTACTTAAACCGCTTGTTTTGCATCACATACCTCTTAGATGATCAAAAAAGAATTTAAGGCCAGATATGTCATATTCTTTCATACGCCTTTCTCTGTCTCTGTCTCTCTGTCTCTGTATGTATCTCTCCGTCTTTGTCTCTCTCTCTCTGTCCGTCTCTCTTTCTCTCTCTGGCTGTCTATCTCTTTTTCTATCTCTCCTAGATATTTCCCCATTTCTAGGAGTTCAAATGTTTTCCCAGAATCACAGAATTCAGAGTTAAGGTGAACAACAGCAACCACACAATCCAATCTATATCTGACCCAGAACCACACACCAGATAAATGATCATCTAGCCTTTCATTGAAGACCCTAAGTGAGATGTGATCTATCACCTTTTGAGGTAGCCCATTACATTTTCAGAAGACTATAAGATTTAGGAAGCCATTACTGATGACAAGACTAAATTTGTTTCTTTGAAACTTCCACCTATCATTCTTGATTCTGCTCTCTGGGGAAAGGCAGGATGAGTCAAATCTGTATTCCAGGTAACTACTCTTCAAACATTTGAATTCAGCTATTTTGCACCACTTGAACCTTCTTTCCTTTCACACCAACCCTTTTAGCTGCTGTTCTTATTCCTTCTTCATTCATGCTTTATCAGAAAATAGCTCTCCCTTCCAGGAGTCAAGACACTTTGAGTATCTACAGATAGGAACAGATTTCCTCTTTGCTTTACATTTTTCATTTTTCAAAGCACTTTCAAATTTATTATAACCCTTATTATTTCTTCTTACATATCCAAAGAAGTACTTTATACAGTGAAAAATCTAAATCAGTGGAAAGAAAGAAATTAGGAGTCCATATATCTGATTTCAAATTCAGATTAATTATAGGCAATCCTAACCAAGTCCCTTCACTTTTTAGACCTCAATCTCTTTAGATAATGAAAAAAGAAATGGAAGAACAAGTGATATCTATATGCCCCTCCTAGTTCTAATTTCTATGACCATATATTCCAGATAATAGACAAATAAATTGACAGAGTGAACTAGAGTTTAAGTGCCTTTCCCAGGACTCATGTAGTTTTTAAGTAAAAGAGCTGAATTAGATCCCATGCTTCCTGATTCCCAATTTGACTTTTTGATCTATTGAACAATGTTAAACCAAATAGGCAGTATGTTTTAGCATGTCTTAGAGTCAGCATTGGAGTCCTGAAGACTTCAGATCCAACTTTTGACCTAATTCGGCTATCCTAATAAGTTATACAATCCCTGAGGATCTGAAGCTACACTTTGATTATTCTCTGTAGAACAAGCACAAATCTGCCTTAATAGAGGGAATGCCCCTTATTGAGAGTTACTTACATCAATTAAATCATGTCCGAAATCATTATCTCCAAAACATTAACAGCAATAATATGAATTGGAGTTGCTGAATCATTTTTCAGTTGTGCTTAATTTTTCATGACTTCACTTGCAGTTTTCTTGGGAAAAGATACTGGAGTGGTTTCTCATTTTCTTCTTCCATTAATTTTTTTTTTTCAGATGAGGAAACTGAGACAGAGATAAGTGACTTATCCAGTAACATAAAGCCATGAGGCCAGATATGAAGTCAGGTATTCCTGACACAAAGCAGAGCTCTATCTCTTGTGCCTCGGACACTATTAGCATCTAAATTCATTTTGTTTGATTACTAGTGTGTGGTTCAGAGAGCATTTATACCTTTTTGCTTAGTGTTCTCATGAGCTCTTATGGATTAAATTATCATCTCTATTCAGAGGTAATCAAATCTATTTAAATGCCCCAACTTCTCTGCTGATCTTTGGTCTCACATTTCCAAGTTCCTAAAAAAAGCTGGAGAGATGTCTAGAAGCAAAGCCAAGTTTATTATAAGTTCTCTTGAGAATGGGGCATTCCACCCATCCGAGCAGACAATGGAAGGGAGGAAGCACTGTAGGGAGCAGGGTCCACACTTTTAATCCCTAACGCAAATACCCCCTCCCACCACTGACCCTCATCCTTATTGGCTGAGGATCTTATATTCTATATGCGGGAACTACCCAAGAAATTGAACTTGACCAATAAGTACATAGTTGTCCATATTTGACTGAAATAGGGAGGATAGCAAGAAGGGGACTTAAGTATGCCCTTAGGAAATAGCAGGGAGGGGGCTTAAGTATGCCCTTGACTTAATGCTTAAAGTCCTTCAGGCCTATTCAAACTTTGAAATAAATGAAGCCTTACTTGATTTTCACAACTGTCTTGAAAGATCTCACCTCATCTTGTACACTAGGGCAACTACCTGAGGAAATAGAGCACTGGGCTTGGGGTAAGAAAGAAATATTCCTGGTTGGGATCATGAAACATCAGACATGGTTAAAACCACTGAACAACAATAACAAATGTGTAGTAATAATTATCACCTTCTTGAATTAAATAGTATATGTTACCATATATTGGTGTTGAATTTTAGAGATAAAAGAGCTCTTAGTGGCTATCTCATATATTTCCTGCTTTTTGTGACTAAATTGAGAAAGCCAACTACAATATATGTCTCCATTTCCTCTCCTCTCACTGTTTACTTGACTTTCTCCATCATTCAATGGAAGCTCCTCTCTCCAAAGTTACCACTGATCTCCTCATTGCCAATCTAATGGGACTTTCTTAATCCTCATTCTTGCTAACCTGTTGAAATATCTAACATTGTTTTGTCCTCTTTTCCTTGATACTTTTCTTCTCTCTAGGTTTTGGGGATACCACTGGTTTTCTTCCTACATATCTGACCATTTCTTCTAGAACTCCTATTTTACTTCTTTTTCCCCAGGTGATTACTACTAAAAACAGTGTTCTACGCCTCTGTCCTGGATCCCTTTATCTTCTCTTTTTATACCTTTTTGCTTAGTGTTCTCATGAGCTCTTATGGATTAAATTATCATCTCTATGCAGAGGTAATCAAATCTATTTAAATGCCCCAACTTCTCTGCTGACCTTTGGTCTCACATTTCCAAGTCCCTAAAGATAAATCAATTTGAAAATCCAAAAGATATCTCTTTGAGATGCTAAAGATATTATTAACTTTACATTTCAAAAATTAAACTCATTTTCTTTTTCCCTAAAGTATTCCTCTGTTCAAACTTCTCTATTACTGTTGAGGACAGGCTTTCTACTCAAATGTTATCCTTAATGCCTTACCTCCTATATCCAAGCTTTTGTAAGACTTGTCAATTTCATATTGTCAATATTTCTTTTTCATTCTTAGTAGTATTTTATTTTTCCAAATACATGCAATAATTGTTTTCAACATTCACCTTTGCAAAGCCTTGTCTTCCAAATTTTTCTCCTTTCCTTCCTCCTCCCTCCCAAAACAGCAAACAATTGGATATTGGTTAAATGTGCAATTCCTCTAAACATATTTCCATATTCATCATGCTATACAAGAAAAATTAGATAAAAAGGGGGAAATATGAGAAAGAAAAAAAAAACCTCATCGACCAAAATGGTGAAAATTCTATGCTTTGATTCACATTCAGCTTGGCAATATTTCTTAAATGTACCTCCTCTCCTTTGATACTGCTGCATATAATCCCTTATCTCCTGATCTCTGGACTATCTCAATAGTGTGCTGATTTGGTCTATCTACCCCAAGTTTTTCCTCACTCTAGTTCACCTTCCACTCAGCCACCAAAGTGATTTTCCAAAAACCATGCTAATTTCCTGCAAAATAAACTCTGGTGGTTCCTTGTTACTTCTAGGGTCAAATATAAAATGCTCTGTGTGACATTTGAAGCGCTTTATAATTTGTTCTCACTACATTTCTAGTCTTCTTATACCTTAAAGCTCTTAACACAAATTTCAACCCAACGACACTGACTTCTTTGCTGTTTCTTTAATGAGACAATCCTTCTGTGTGCTCTGGACATATTCCCATGGGCAGTTTCTCATGCCTACCTTATCTTTGTGCACTACCTTCCTGGGCTTCCTTACCTTTTACTGGAAGCCTTTTCTAATCTTAATTTTAGTGTCTTTTCTCTGTTGCTTATTTCCTATTTATCCTGTACATAGCTTGTTCATGCAAAATTGTTTGCATGTTCTCACCCCATTCTATTGTGAATTTCTTGAAGGCAGGAACTGTCATGGTTTTCTTTCTATGCTCTGTACTTTATGTAGCTCCTGGCACATAATAGGTAATTAATAAGTGCTGATTAAATGACCAAATGACAGTTTGATCTTCTTTCTACAATTACAATTTCCCCTTTGCAACCTGACAAATTCATTCAGCTTCTGTTTGAGTACTGCTGGAGATTTTCAATGCAAGTGAATGTGTCTCACTGGGGTAAATTCTTCTTGTCCCATATATTTTGTAATTTTGAATAAATAAAAGAATTCTCTAATGGTTGGGACTATATTATAATGGAACAGATGAATGTGACTGAAACTTCTGACTTGTGAAATATCAGATAAGTCACTTAAACTCTCTAGGACTCAGTTTCCTCAACTGTAAAATTAGGGGTTGGACAAGATAAGCCCCAAGTTTCTTTTAAGCCCAAAATTCCTAATTCTTTTAAAAATGATTAGTTCTGCTGAGTAGACTATGGCTTTCCAGTAACTTCATTCCTTTATACCTTGGTCTTAGTTCAGATCTCAGGAGAATCACAGAACAACTCTAATCCATCTTCTCTGCAATATAACTTCAGATGTTTAAAGATAGCAACAAACTGCTCTTTATAAAGTTTATTTGTTCAGGAAGAACAGCTTTTTTTCAGTTTTTCATCACATGAGGGAAATACTCTGGATCTACTTCTTTACATATGATTCTGTGGACACACTCTGGGTTATCAATGTCCCTCATCAAAAAGGTCCTACTGACTCCAGGACCAGTGCTCTATCCATTGTGTAATCTAGCTGCCCCTCAAATTAAAGAATAGGAGGTTAAGGGGAAAGGATAAGGGAGGGATTATTTTTTTCTTTTTTAGGAAGGCAGTGGGGGTTAAGTGACTTGCCTAGGATAACATAGCTTGTAATTGTTAAGTGTCTGAGGCTAGATTTGAACTCAGGTCTTTCTGATTTCAGGACTGCTCCTCTATCCACTGCACCATTTAGCTGCTTCCCTCCCTTCTTTAAAATGGGGCCAAGATTTCAGTACAATATTTTAGATCTGACTGGATTAGTGTAGAGAAAATTTGACTATTGCTTCTCTTAAGGTACATATTCTCTTTTTAGCATATTATTCTCCTAGATATTTTATTCTTTTAAATTTTTATGATGTTTCTCTTTTCGGGACTATGCCCACCCTTTCTGGGCCTGAACAATCTCCTGACTTGGCTCATCTTCCAGGTCTTGCTCACTAAGTTGATTTTCTCCTAGGATTTGTTTTATACCCTTTTCCCTTCTCCTTCTATATTATTTGAATTGATGATCTCATTAATCCCCTTGTGTTTAATTATCATTTCTATGTAAATATTCCCTCATCTATATATTCAGCCTGAACCTCTATCCTAACTTCTACACTACAGTATAGATTGCCTTTTGGACTTCTCAACTTAAATGTCCTGTACAACTCTTGACCTCAAGAACCCTAAAACAGAACTCATCTTTCTCACCAAAATGCCCTTGATGAAAGTACCACCATTTTTCCAGTAACCCAGGATAAAAACTGCAAAATCATATTTTGCTCCTTACTTTCACTCACCCCACATATCCAATTTGTTGTTAAATCTTTTCTTTCCACCTCCATGGTAACTTTCAAGCCTGTCCCTTTCTTTCTGCTCATATAACTACACCTCAGTAAAGATTTTATATACCTCTTATATACACTACAATGATCGACTTCTCAGTAGTTTCCTTGCCTCAAGTCCATACCCTTAAAAAGGATCAGCCCATCATCCACTTAGAAGCCAAAATGATTTTCCTAAACTGTAAGTCTGACCCTATTCAATAAACTTTATTGTCCTCCTCTTACCAACACAATCAAATATAAATTCTTTTGGCATTTAAAGCCTTTTACAACTGGTCCCTTCTAACTTTTCATTTCTTCTTAAAATTAATTAATTTAAAACTTAAATAAAATTTTAGATCATTGTATTGCTGAGAAGAGCTAAACCAATCATAGTTGATCATGACATAATCTTGCTGTTACTGTGTACAGTGTTTCCCTAGTTCTGCTCACTTCCCTCAGAATGGGTTTATGTAAGTCTTTTCAGGTTTTTCTGAAATCCTCTGACTCATCCTTTCTTACAGGATCATAGTATTCCATTACATTCATATACCACAGTTTGTTCAGCTATTCCCCAATTGATGGGCATCTCCTCAATTTTCAACTCTTTGCCACAGCAAAGAAAGTGGATATAAACATTTTTCTACATTACATTTTTCATGATTCTTTAGGTTACAGGTATAGTAGAAGTATACAGGGTCAATGGTATATAAAATAATATAGCCCTTTGGGCATAGTTCCAAACTGCTTTCCAAAATGATTGGATCAGGGGATATCCAGAATCTTAAGAAAGAAAATCACTACTTGAAAATTACATTAAAGAAGGGAAGCCATTTAAGTTGTAAGACTCTAAACAGGGGTCCTCAAACTTTTTAAATAGGGGGCCAGTTCACTGTCCCTCAGATTGTTGGAGGGCCGGACTATAGTAAAAACAATAACTTTGTTTTGTGGGCCTTTAAATAAAGAAACTTCATAGCTCTGGGTGAGGGGAGTAATTGTCCTCAGCTGCTGCATCTTGTCTGCGGGCCATATTTTGAGGATCCCTGCAAGAAATAATAAAGCAAAATATAAAGAGTGAAAAAATAGAAAATGTAAAACTCTTCATAAAAAGTTATCAAGAAGAGAAAACATATATCAAACTGTGCATACCCTTTGATCCAACAGTGTTACTACGGGGCTTATATCCAAAGAGATTATAAAGAAGGGAAAGGGACCTGTATGTGCACGAATGTTTGTGGCAGCCCTTTTTGTAGTGGCTAGAAACTGGAAACTGAATGGATGTCCATCAGTTGGAGAATGGCTGAATAAATTGTGGTATATGAAAATTATGGAATATTACTGTTCTGTAAGAAATGACCAACAGGATGATTTCAGAAAGGCCTGGAGAGACTTACACGAACTGATGCTGAGTGAAATGAGCAGGACTAGGAGATCATTATATACTTCAACAACAATACTATATGATGACCACTTCTGATGGACCTGGCCATCCTCAGCAACGAGATCATCCAAATCATTTCCAATGGAGCAGTAATGAACTGAAGCAGCTACGCCCAGAGAAAGAACTCTGGGAGATGACTAAAAACCATTACATTGAATTCCCAATGCCTATATTTATGCCCACCTGCATTTTTGATTTCCTTCACAAGCTAATTGTACAATATTTCAGAGTCTGATTCTTTTTGTACAGCAAAATAACGTTTTGGTCATGTATACTTATTGTGTATCTAATTTATATTTTAATGTATTTAACATCTACTGATCATCCTGCCACCTAGGGGAGGGGGTGGGGGGTAAGAGATGAAAAATTGGAACAAGAGGTTTGGCAATTGTTAATGCTGTAAAGTTACCCATGCATATAACCTGTAAATAAAAGGCTATTAAATAAATAAAATAAAAAAGAGAGAAAACATAAGTATAACTAGACTACCTGAAAGTACAATTAAAAAAGAATCTTAATATAATAATAATATGAGAAATAATTTAAGAAAATTGTCCTGAGGTGTTAGAACAAGAGGGCAAAGTAAAAATTTTAAAACAATTCCACCTATCACTATCTGAAAGATATCCTATGAGAAAAACCTAAAGGAATATTATAGCCAAATTCAGAAACCCCAGGATAAAGGAGAAAAATATTATGAGCAACAATAGTAAATTAAAAAACAACAGATCCACAATTATAAACACAAAAAACCTAGCAGAATTATAGTAGAAGAACACAGTCCTTGGAATACTATATACCAAATTGTTTTTTTTTTTGTTTTTGTTTTTTTATTTATATTTAACATACCAAATTGTAAAACACTAGGTTTGTGACTGGAAATAGCATACCCAGCAAAGTTAAGCATAATGCTGAGGCAGGAAAAACACATTCAATGAATTGCCCTGTAAGTCCTAGATCTAAGAAGTTAGGTATATGGGAGATACAACAGGGCATTTCTCCTTGAAATTAAAAATCTGTGAATTTGAAATTGATTGAACAATCATGCTCATATTTTTCAATGAGCCTCTAATTATATGTATCCTTGATAATATCTTTCACAATGCTACATGTGCATCAGTCAGTGAGGGATAAGTAATTGTACCTCAAAATTTGATATCCAAGAAGTTTGTGTTCTGTGATATACAGGCATAAAACATTACTAGGAGAATATTAGTATCAATGCTTTTGCAGCAGCAGAAATAGTTTAGGATCGTGGAAAATACCGTAAAGTTTTGTCAATTAATAAACAGTTATTAATTATCAACTAAGTTCTAGATATTGTGATAAACATTAGGGACACAGATATGAAAAAGAAAATCTTTGACCTTAAAGTTCTTACAATTTAGTAAAGAAAGACAACATATAAAAGAAAGATAAAAATGGGGGTGGGGGCTTTAGTGGGAGGAAAGACAAGAGTGATTAAGCCCAAAGAAGTATGACTTTCAGGTTGGTAGAAAATGATGGGATGGTTGGCCTGGGTCTTCTTATTAAATGGAGACTTTATGAGGAGAGTCTTTTTCCTCCAATTTGATAGGTGATGGGCTTTAGGGTGCTGTGAAGTTTTGATATTGAACAAGGTGGGTTTGTTTCAGTAATAATAGGAGATATATATCTATATCTATATCTATATATATATTTATAATGATTTAAGTTTTACAAAACTCTTGAAAATATTATTTTGTTTTATTGTTTAAAAAAAACCCTGGGAGGTTAATGTTATTAGAGAGTTCCCCCCTCCCCAAATGCTATTCCAATTAATTTCATCTTCATAGTCAATTCTGATTCCAGCTCATTGTTGATACATCTAAAGTATATGAAGTACTTCTAAAAAGTACACCCAATGATGAGCTAATGCAGTTGACTAATTATTCAACTGCATATTGTTATCTAGGAAATATTCATTTTTCACTCACTTTTTTCTATGTAGGTGCTCACTTTTTTCTATGTAGGTGATTAAAACAATCTTCTTTGCATTGGTATAGAAGTCATTGAAGAAAATTTGTAATGTTTCTTGTATAGGTTTGTGATTTTTAACACTGATATAAGTACTAATTCTAGTCCAAATTGATCTTGATAGGATAGTTCCTTCCTTTTTAAACTTCCAGGTTGATAAAATGATCAAACTTTTGTTTTAACCTTCTATTCTACTGTAAAATTACTGAATTGTGAACTGAAATCTTTGCAACTTATTGAACAACATGTTGTATGCAATAGAATCCCAAATCAGTTAAATTCCTGAACAAATATGTGGAAATGCAGTTACCCAGTATAAATGTAAAGAAATACCTTGAATTAACTCCGCCTCTCATCTCAATTGCTCTTCTATTCATTTACACAGCTTCGGTACCTGAAATATTAGATATAGAGTATTACCCCGAAGAGAAGTGCTTTCCATTCTTCCAAGCTGATTTCCACTTTGAATGGAGCCTAGTTTTATGCAATTGCCATAAATTACTATAACCTTCACTAAGACTATGCTCGAGGTTTCAAAGAGCTATCCAAATGTACACATGGGAGACTTGAGATATGCCACATTAATAGACCTGTGAAAAGCCCACACAATCTTTTCAAGTGATATTCCTTATTAATAAAATACCTTTCAAAACAGGGTGTCAACTAGGTTATCAAATTTTATTACTCCCATTTGGTGGATGGAGAAATGGAGGCAGTTTAAACATCAGTGGAATCATATCTCAAAGGACTCAACAGTGGAAATATTTATCCATGGGAAAATGGTGCAAATAAAATCACACTGTACACATTAATTAATTACTATTTCTCAGTTCTTTCAAGGAAATTGAACTTTTTTTAATCTAAATGGAATTGATTTTAAAATAGCTGGTTGTTAATTATTTTTTAAATTAGCAGCAACAAGATGAGTAGCAAGATCCCTTTTCCTAACTGAAAGATTAAGAAGAATAGAATTTGTAGAGTAAACCAGACCAGGAACAAGTCTATTGTCAGGTAATGGAAAGGCAATTGATTTGAAATAATTCAAAGAAAGAGGTGTTTATGTGTTCTGGATTTGCTATTTCATCACTGTAAAGGAAACTCTATATGGGAACTCTTTGCACTGATGTAGGTTAACAGCTAGGTTGTAAATCTAGTTTTAGAGAGTGATCTGGTCCACTGAGATGTTAAATGATTTGCTTTTCATCACATAGATAGTATGAGTCAGAGGCACAATTTGAATGAAGATCTTTCTAATCCAATATCAGCCTTCTGTTGATTATGCATGCTGCCTTTCAAGTGCCTGTATATGTATAGACATTTCCCTTTTGTTCATAACCTGTGATTTTATCAGTATTTAATTGGTAACTTACATTTTTTGGAGGGTTGTTTGGAGGTATTGAGAGTTTCATCAAATAATACATGGTCACGGCCATTACATGTCAGGAGCAAGACTCAAATCCTGGTCTCTCTAACTTGGTCCTCTATCCACTGTATCATGCTTCCCTCTTGTACTTTTAGAGCAAAAAGGGACCTTAGATATCATCAAGGGTAATCCCTTCAATAAATACATTGTCCAGTTAGGGAATATGATACAGGAAAGGTAAGCCTGCCAACCTATGGTTAAATTAATAATACTCATGTTCATAATACCAATAGCTTTTATATAGAACCTATTAGGCACTTTCCAATTATTATTTGACCTTCCCTCACTTAAATCCAATTTATTTGCATATCATGGTATCACCTCCCTGATGTCATGGTGTTCTTCATGAATGAAGCACAATAGGAACAATTATTATTTCATTTGATCCTCACAACAATCCCAGGAGGTAGATGCTATTATTATCCTCATTTTATAGTTGAGAAAAACTGAGGTAGAAAAATTGTGTCTTGTCCAAGAATGTCACAACTAATGATATCTGTGACTATATTATGAACTCAAATTTTTCTTTCTCCATGCCCAAAACACTATTCCCCATGCAGCTATGCTATCTAGATGGCCATACAAGTAGTAGTAAATAGCAAAACTGGGATTTGTACATATCTGCTGAGTTGAAATTCACTATTTATCTCATATGCTGTCTCTGCAATAGTTGTGTTATGAGGGGATTTATTTTTCTTAAAATAAGGGAAAAAAAAGAAGGAAAAGAATTTCCTGAAAGGCTACTTTCTTTAATCAGTACTTTAGTAATTCATGGATGGAGTCCCACCAGCATATTCAAGGATTCTAATCTGGTACATGATCAGTTGGGCCAAGGCTAGTATGTCTATAGTCCTTCACCATGCATTTCATAATACTATCCATTAAAAATATATTTAAACACATTGTTCATTCCTATATTTTAATTTTAGTCTGCAAAATGTCAGTGAGAAACTGACAAAAAATACATGGTGTATAAAGTTAAGATAATAGCACCAAAATTACTATAGTTGATATAGTTTGGTAACAAATTCAGGAAAAATGTAATTTGTCATAATTTATCATAATTTGTTACTTATCTAAGGAAATATTTGTACTAGTGTCTTGGATGCAATATGAAGTGCTTGATCATATGTATCCTAGATATTTGAATTAAGACCAACCAGACACTGCCCTGTATGATTTTAATTTTAAAACATCCAATTTTGCTTCAAGCTGTTAGGAAAATTAAAATGCATTATTTTTGCATTTTTATGGCATTTTCAAACAGTTTGTTGTTATAAAACCTATGCTGCCGTCCATCAGGTCTTTTTCATGATGCTATTTGAATAACAGGTTTTTCCATGAGCTGCTCACCTTCTAATTATTGTATAGCTGCAATGAAACTTTCTAAAACTGTCAGAGGTTAATGCCTTTGTTGGAATCCAGGGGAGTAAGAAACAAAACTCGACACATTTAGACACACATGCACACAAATTGCAAGCTCATAATTAATGTAAATGTATCTTTGATAAATACATCTTCCTCTTAATAACAAGGTTATACCAATAATTGTAGCTAATCCTTGACACCAGTCAATAATGGTCAAAGGCCATTCACTATAAAGAATCAACAACATCACAATTCCATCATGATATGATTCTCCTCATTTCCTCTTTTTAGCTTCATCTTTTAGACTTTGAACTCAGTTAAATAAATCAATCAACAAAAAAATTATTGAATACAATATGCAAGGATCACTAACACTAAGTCCAGAATCTCTTACCTTTCCTTCTCCTAATCAGGGTGAAGTAGAATCTTGGAAAAATCAAAATATTGCTTTCTCCTTGGTCCTAATCCCATTCTCTCATTTCTATCTGTTGATCTATGCCCTTTCCATGTCCCACTACAATGTTTCTTGTCAGTTACATAATGCTCTTGAACATTTGATCTATCAGTAACAAATTATTTCATTCTTCACCTTTTTGTCTTACTAATTCCGTCCATTAGTAACATCACTGTAGGAAAAGAATACCATTATTCTTTACTAACCAGGTGGTGCAGTGAAGAGATTAGTAGGTGTAAAGTCAGGAAAACATCTTCCCAAGTTCAAATCTGGCCTCAAACATTTCTTAGCTATGTGACCCAAGATAAGTCAGTTACTCATATTTGACTCAGTTTCCTCATCTATAAAATGAATTGAACAATGAAATAGCAAATTACCTCAGTTTCTTTTTCAAGGAAAGCCCAAATGGGGTCACAAAGTGTCAAGAGTGACTGAAACAACCAAATTACAACAAATTCTATCAAAAACCTCACAATACCCTTTGAAAGCATTTCCAAGTTTTTCAAACTTTTTAGTAAGTGCTGCAAACAGCTGCTCTTCTCCTGCCTCTTATTATTCATTGAGTTTGACCTTTATTGGCTGGAGAAAAGGATAGGATTCTGACTATTCCTCCAGGATCACCCAGATTTTCTTGTTATATCTTCTTTTAAGCAAGACTAAGACTCAAACCTATAGAACATTGTATACTACATCACCCCAATATTTCACTCTCCTGTTGTTTGTTACCTATTCCATTGAATAACATGTTGATCTCAGGAAATTAAACTATCTTATTCTTGCTTTTGTTTTAGGCATGAAGCAGTGATATTAAGAAATGCTTTTACTTAAATATGAGTATTAAAAATGAAAACATTTTTCTATGATTTCACCATGTATAGTGGGCATCATAGTGCTTGCTTTCCCAATGGGTGGGTGGATTGGATGGAGAACTGAAACTCAAAGTTTAAAATAAAATGCATATTAAAATTTTTTGACCCTGTGCTGTGCCTCTGAAAGACAAAGGACACTGAAATGCATTTAAATCATGTATTCTCTCTCTATTAACTTGGATCTTGTTTTGGTATATTAATGACAAAATATTTGTTGAACAGAAATGGATGGATGAATGGATGAAAGAATTGATGGTTTTGTCAACCTATCAATCACTTCACTACTTTTCCTAAAGGAAGTCCAGAGGAAATGTTGATCTATTGAGCAGATATTATGATATGATATATATATGAGTATAACCACACATACATACATATGTATTCATTTGAAGAAGTATATTCTGTTGTACTGAGTAAAAGAAAACTGTTCACAAAACAATTCATATCATTAAGGATCTCATAATTGTCCATAATGGAGGAAAATGTTTAAGAAAAAACGTGATCAAACAACCATTAAAATATTTTCAAATAGATTCTTTAAGAATGTTTCTAGTCATGTCTTTAAAAACGCATCATATGAAAAGTCCCAGTAGAGATGAGACAAATTAAAGGATACACAAACTAGAATAGGTATTTTCTTACTAGAAAGTAAATAAAGGTGATGAATCAAGTTTATTGTAGAAAAATTCAAGGCGACAGAAATGTTAGGGGAAGGAAAAATATTTTTGCTAGTTGGACAGATGGAAAAGAAAGTGATTTTGAGTGAGTTTAGTAATCTTGGAGAACAGTTTTTAAATTACAATTGACTTTAGCATTATTTCATTGCTTTTGTTAATTATGGATGGTTTTATAATTTTATTATTATTGTTATTATCATCATCATAATCTCACTTGTCCATAAGGAGATTTTTATCACTGATATAATAAAATATGTTAATATTAATTCTTTAGTATGTTATATTGTGGATTTCTTTTTTACAAGGTCTTTGGAAGGTTTTTCTTTTTTGCAGCACTGTTTTCAGAATATAGTATCTTCCTTATTTGGTTTACTATGATCTCTTTCAAGTCACAATTTCTAGTAAAGGAAAATAAAGAAATGACAGAATTATAGAATGCTCAGGGACTCACTAGACTTCTTGACTATTCTACAACTGAAAAATTATATCAGCTGAAAAATTACACCCTCTACAATATATACAAAGGACAGTCAAACAATTTCTACTTTTAAATTCCTAATGAGAAAGAATTTGCCACTTTGTTTCAGTATAGATATCTTTTAAGTATTAGGAATTTTTTCCCCATAATATCTAATCATTATTTGCATCCTCACAACTTTCACCCATTGGTTCCTACTTTTTCCACATTGGGACAAAACAAAATAATATTAATTTTGCTTTCAAGTAACTTTTCAAGTTAATTCAATAAAGATATGAATTAATCATCCTTACTCTTACCACCACCCCTGAGTCATCTTGTATTTCAGGCCTCGGCTACACAATCTTAGTTCCTTCAACTGATTTTTTATATGGCCTATACTCAGGCCATTCAGCATTTCCTGACCTAAAAATATTCTTCATAAATATGATCTCTAGAACTAAAGATGCAGTCAGAAACATATAATCACAAAAGTTCAATTAGATGATCATCTTATCTAATACATATCTTGAAAATACAAAATCAAAAAGTAATTACCTAATGATTGTGGGAGAAGCTCCAACAAGAAAGAATCTGCTGCTTTGCTTTCCTTTCTTTTTCCTTAATAACAGCTTTATATTTTCAAAATACATACAAAGATAGTTTTCAATATTCACTCTTTTAAAATCTTATGTTCCAAATTTTTCTCCCTATATCCCACCCATTCCTCCCCTATAAATCAAGTAATCTGATATCGTCTAAAATGTATAATTATTCAATTATTTCCATATTTATCAAGCTGCGCAAGAAAAATTAGATCAAAAAGGGAAAAAGTGAAAATACAAAGGTGAAAGTACTATTTTGTGATCCACATTCAGAATCCTTTCTGGATACAGATGACTTTTTATCACAAATTTATTGGAATTAGGTCTGACTCACCTCATTGTTGAAAAGAGCCAAGACCCAGATAATTGATCATCACATAATCTTGTTGTTGCTGTATACAATGTTCTCTTGGTTCAACACACTTCACTTAGGATCAGTTCATAAAAATCTTTTCAAGTTTTGCTGAAATCAATTTGATTTTCATTCCTTATACAAGAATAATATTCTATTGCATTGACATTCCCCAGCTGATGAGCATTCACTCACTTTACAATTCCTTGCCACTGCAAAAAGGGCTGTTACAAACATTTTTGCACATGTGAGTCCTTTTCCATTTTTTATGATCTCTTTGGGATAAAGACCCAGTAGAGACACTGCTGGATCAAAGTTTATGCACAGTTTGGTAGTCCTTTGGGCATAGTTCCAAACTGCTTTCCAGAATGGTTGGATCAGTTCACAACTTCACCAACAATGTGTTAGTATCCCAGTTTTCCCACATCCCCTGCAACATTTATCATGTTTTTTCTGCCATCTTAGCCAATCTGAGAAGAGTATTTTAGTATTTCAGAGTTCTCTTAATTTTCATTTCTTTAATAAATACTTATTCAGAGCATTTTTTCATATGGTATGAAATGGTTTTTATTTCTTCACCTGAAAATTTTCTGTTCATATCTTTTAACTATTAATCAATTGGAGAAAGGTTTGTATTCTTATTAATTTGAGTCAATTCTCATCAGAACTCTTAGATGTAAATTTTTTTCTCCATTTTTTTTTTTTTTTTTTTTTGCTTCTCTTCTAATCTTATCTGCATTGGACTTGCTTGTTTAAGTTTTTAATTTAATATAATCAAAACTATCCATTTTGTATTTCATCATATTCTCTAGTTCTTCTTTGGCCATGAATTTCTTCCTTTTCCACATATCTGAGAAGTAGACTTTGCCTTATTCACCTAATTTGCTTATAGTAATACTATCTATATCTAAACCATGAACCCATTTTGACCTTATCTTGTTATAAAGTATTAGGTGGTGGTCAGTGCCTAGTTTCTACCACACTATTTTCCAATTTTTCCAGCAATTTTTGTCAAATAATGAGCTCTTATCCCAAAAGCTATTGTCCTTGGGTTTATCAAACACCAGATTACTATAGTCACTGTCTATTGTGTCTTGTGAACCTAACCCATTCTACTGATCAGATACTTTATTTATGAGCAGGTATCAAATGGTTTTGATGACTACTGATTTATAATATAATTTTAGGTCTGGTACAGCTAGACCACCTTCATTTGCATTTTTCTTTAATTTCTTTGAAATTCTTAATCTTTTGTTGTTCCAGATAGCTTTTTTTTTTTCTAGCTCTGTAAAGTAATTTCTTGGCAGTTTGATTGGTATGACACTAAGTAGATTAATTTAGGTAGAATTGTCATTTTTATTATATCACATTGGCCTACCCATGAACACTTGATATTCTTTCATTTGTTTAGTTCTAATTTTATTATGTGGAAAGTATTTCATAATTGTGTTCATATAATATATATATAATACATATAATATATAATATATATATATACTATATATATAATATATATGATACATATAATATATATAATATAATAATATATAATATATTTCTGACTTTGCCTTGGCAGGAAGACTCCGAAATATTTTATATTATTTACAGTTATTTAAAATGGAATTTCTCTTTGTATATCTTGCTCCCGAACTTTTTTTGATAACATATAAAAATGCTGATGATTTATGTAAATTTATTTTATATCCTGCAACTTTGCTAAAGTTGCGAATTGTTTCTAGGAGTTTTTTAATTGATTGTCTTGAATTCTCTAGGTGTACTATCATATCATCTGCAAAGAGTGATAATTTGGTTTCCTTATTACCTATTCTAATTCCTTTTATTTCTTTTTCTCCTCTTATTGATAAAGCTAACATTTCTAACACAATATTTAATAATAATGGTGCTAGGGGGCAACCTTGTTTCACCCCTGATGTTATTGGGAATGCTTCTAGTTTATCCCCCTAGAATATAGGATGCTTGTTGATGATTTTAGATAGATGTTACTGATTATTGTAAGGAAAACTCCATTTATTCCTATACTGTCTAGTGTTCTTAGTAGGAATTGATGTTGGATTTTGTCAAAGGCTTTTTCTGCATATATTAATATAATCATATCATTTCTATTAGTTTTATTATGGATATAGTCAATTATGCTAATAGTTTTTCCTAACATTGAACCAGCCCTGCATTCCTGGTATAAATACTACTTTGTCATAATATATTAGCCTGGTGATAAGCTGCTCTAATATCTTTACTAATATTTTATTAAAATTTTTCTGTCTATATTCATTTGAGAAATTATTCTATTTTCTTTCTGCATTTTGACCCTCCCTGGTTTAAGTATATGCACTATATCTTTGTCATAAAAGGAATTTGGTAGGACTACTTCCCCCCCATTTTTTTCCCAAATAGTTTGCATAGTATTGGAATTAATTGTTCTTTAAATGTTTTGTAGAATTCACTAGTAAATCCATCTGGGTCTGGAGGTTATTTTCTTAGAGAGTTAATTAATAGCTTGTTCAATGTCTTTTTCTAAAATGGGACTATTTAAGTAATTTATTTCCTCTTCTGTTAAACTGGGTAATCTATATTTTTATAATTATTCCTCCATTTCAATTAAATTATGAGATTATTGCAATATAACTGGGCAATATAATTCATATTTATTTCTCTAATTTCTTCATTTGTGGAAAGAAATTTCCACATTTTTGATACTAACAATTTGATTTGCTTTTTTCCTTTTACTAATCAAATTAACTAAAGGTTTATTTTTTCATAAAACCAACTCTTTTATTAACTTAATAGTTTTCTTACTTTCAATTTTATTAATCTCCACTTTTATTTTTAGAATTTCAAATTTGGTATTTAATTGGGATTTAAAAAGAAAACATTTCTCCCATTTGTAGTTGCATACCCAATTTACTGATTTTCTCTTTCTTTATTTTATGTAAATAAGCATCTAAAGCTATAAAATCTCCCCTAAGAACTGTTTTTGCAATATTCCATAATTTTTGGTATGTTTCCTCATTATTGTCATTCTCCTTGATGAAATTATTAATTGTTTCTATGATTTATTGTTTTACCTACTCATTCTTTGTAATGCCAAAGAAACTGAGCCACAGATTAGAGACCAATTCAATAATTTATTAAATGGAGAGAAATACTGGGACCAATGGATCCATGTTGATCCCAGGGCTAGACGAGACTATCATCTCAAAGAGTCTGACCCCAAGTATCAGGGCAGCGAACTTTTTATGGAATAACAAGAACAATGACATAATGGAGGTACTAGGTGGGGATAACCTAATAGAGGTAGGTTACTGATATTCTAATGACATCTAAAATGGATAAACCTTTATCTTGTCAAACATTAAGGAATGTCTATAAAACCTTTATCTCAAACATTAAGAAGGGATGGTTATAACCTAAGGCAGAATAAGGAAATTGGACAATTGGGGGAACTGGTCATCCCATTAAAAGGGAACTTTAGCATAACATTCCCCACTCTTTCTCTTGGAACTATTCAAATCTTTAAATTACCTTCCTCTAGAAGGCCTTAGCACCATAATTTGAACAATCCTATGTGAAGTAAATAGACCAAATAAAAGTCAAAATAAAGCTAGACCAATGCAAGGACTTATGGCAAGGTCAAGTCTCTCCCTGATAACCCCAGAGTTAATCAGCAATATACAAAGTTCCTTATTTCAATTATTTCTGACAATCAATTGTCAGATCCTCTGCAGTTGGGGAGCATATGGACAGCTGTGGTCATTTGTGCATGACTCGGCCTCTCCTTACAGAGCAGCAGGCTCAAGGCAGTTGTGTTGCCCATTCAGAGGGGCAGCCTGCTTCAGGGGAGGAGGGCGAGGCTTGGAGCAGCTCTACCTGTCCTGCCCAGAGGAAGGTCTGCTATTAGAAGACAGATTTCTGAGCAGATTATGCACAGTTAGACCAAGGCAGGCAAACCCCAAACTTTTAGAGGACTCGATATCAACAAAGTCCTTTTATGTACGCTGAAATATTAATTAAGGACCTGGGGTAACAGGAGTGGAGAAACAGCTCAGAGAGACTTCCAGTTCCAAGACAGGTATCCAATTTATGGTTGTTTCTAAAAACTAATCCCCAAAACTGAGTCTGCCAGGGCAATTCCAACAGAAGAAGGGATTTCCAAAAAAATCATAGTCTAGTAAATTTAAGCAAGGAGTAAGGGACTTCCAATTAAATCTGAACTATCAAGATACCAGTTTTCCCAGTTTCCTATTTCTTCTCCTCCTTATTTTTCTTTTGGAAAGGAATTATCAAACAACCATCCCACATATAAATCATATACATATGCATATATATACCAGACTAAAAGTACCTCTAATATAACAGCAATAGTTACACAAGTTTAACAATTTCCATCCCAAGTCTTAAACACAACACAGTAATATAGTTACAATTCTAACAAGTCAACCACCTCCCCACTCCCCCATATCAGTCCAAATTACCTCAGGAAAAGTGGGCGATGACTTTCAATTGCTTCTTCCTACTGAACAGGGACGATGCTCAGTCCATGAGAGGGATGGGTCTGTAGTGTGGCGTGCTGACAGCAAAGGTTGATCTAGGTCCCAGAAGCAAGTCAATATATCTGCAATTTGACCAAATCTAGAAATAAAAACAAATCTAACAAAGAAAAGTTAGGATAGTCTGAGATAGAAAGACCAGTCCACAAGGACTGCTACAAGATGTGGCCTCTCATTAGTTATAAACCTTAAAAAAACTTGAATATCCAGACACAATATCTAGTAACCAATAGATGACCAGATTAAATACTTATTTGCTCAAGTATTTAGGATATAATGATTACCGATGACCAGATTGGAAACAGCAAGGTATGACATAATTGAATTAACCATTTCTTATTGACCATTGTTCTGATTATAGAAATCAGTTACAGGAGGAAAAAATGCAGTGACATATTAATTACAAACCCAAGATATTTTACCTCTAGTAACAAATCCTAAACAGTTATTTACCATAACCTTATCAGTTTGCTGCTTTTAACCAAGAACCAGGTAGCTACAACTTGATTTAAAAAAAAAATGTCTGGAACAGTTTAGAGGGAGGGGGGAGAATAGGATTCCATGTGACTACCCCTCCCCCAACTCCACTTCCAAAGAGACAAAGGTGGAGAGCGAAGTGGAATTAAACTTCACTCCAGGCTAACTAAATTCTCCAATAGCTGAAGTAGCAGCAGTGGGGGGTGAGTTTAAATCTTTACAAAAGATCCCTACCCCACCCAACATTTAAAGTAGCAGAAATCAGTGGGTGGGTGGGGCAATCCCATAAAACTTACATGTCCAGCAGAGCTGGATTTAAAGCATATAATCCATTTCTATCTCATTTCAAATAATAAAACAACATAGTTTCTTTCTCTCCTTCTGGCCCCACGTGGCCATTATTCCCAATGGACTTCTCCTTAGGTCCAACTTGGCCATAGTTGAAATTTTCAGAAAAGTCCTTGTTATATACTTTAAATAAAATTAGAGGCACATGACCTCTTTCAGGCAAGTTAACAGAACTTCTTTAACAAGCTATTGTTCCTTTAAGATCTTATACTTAAGGATAGCCAATTAATTTCCCAAATTTAGAATCATCTTTAAATTCCTAATCAAATGTTTTCACCAGCTGGAGCTCAGTATTGAAATAACCAATTCCCAAATTTGATCATTATTCTTAAATTTAACAGAGCTCTTAAGTTACTGAACAGACAAACAAATTACAAACAATTTAACACAGACAAAAATCACACCGAACACAGAGCACAACTAGACTGTCTATTAACCTACAAGACATACAGAACACTGATCACACTTAGACTGCACAATTACAACATTTGTAGGGCACTAACATTAAAGCCAAACCAAATGGCGTTTTAAAATCCCCAGTCTTTGTAGATAGCCTCCTGAGCATGCAAAAGTGGTAGGGGCGGGCATTGCTCTAACACGGGATGACCAAAGCAGGGAAACTGAGTCCCGTATTCAAATGTATACACTCCTCACTCCAGAGCGAGGGTGGGGGAGGACCTCTCATAGAAATGCATTGAGATGCAAAGGATGGGCCTTTGTCTCTGGAAAAGGCCTTGGACAGAAAGAGTTTCCTCAAGCAAATCATCTGCTCCAGGAAAAGATTTTTTTTTGAGGAAGCAGAGTGTCTAGATTGTGGACAGTTAAAAACTTAGTTTTCCAAATCTTTGCAGCCTCACTCGTACCTCTTTTTAGAGATAGAGCCGCAGCAATTCCTAAAGAATTGTGCCAGAGCTCCCAAGAGCTCCAAACTATGACTGCAGTCTTGATGACTGCAGTGTCCACCACAAGATAAAGAAAGAAAGTCTTTTACCTTGTTCAGAGTTCTGTATTTCACACTCCAGTAGTGACCCCCGTGTCCAGTAGGCCATTCATCAACCAAGCAAATGGCACCCCCAAAAAGGGCACCCCAAATGTGACAACCGTGTCCGGTTAGCCACTAATCAACCAAACTACCCAACCTAGTTGAGCACCCCAAAAGTGACAACCGTGCAACCGTGTCCGGTTAGCCACTAATCAACCAAACTACCCAAACCAACTGGTACCCCCAAAAGGGCACCCCAAAAGTGACAATTGCTTCCTATTAGACACTAATCAACCACTATTTCGACACTACTGAGAACCCAGATGTTAGCATGAGCAAGTGTATTCTAATCTTGTGAGAATCCAGATACTAACACAGACAGACAAAAACAAATCAGATTGGACTTACTCCCTCCTAGCCAAATGGGGATTGTCTACCATCAGGCTATTGTGGCTGAAAACTGCTCTCTTTCCTGGAGGCTCTGGAAAAAAAAAATCCAAGAGGGCCCGACCTCTCCAAGCCAAAGATTCAGATTCGCAGCCACCCTGCCCAAGGCAGAGACCGGAAAATCTCTTATCTCTAATCCTGCTCATTTTCTAATTATCTCGCTGGGGCCTCCAAATGTAATGCTGAAGAAACTGAGCAAGACAAAGATTAGAGACCAATTCAATAATTTATTAAATGGAGAGAAATACTGGGACCAATGGATCCATGTTGATCCCAGGGCTAGACGAGACTATCGTCTCAAAGAGTGTAGCCCCGAGTATCGGGGCAGTGAGCTTTTTATGGAATAACAAGAACAATGACATAATGGAGGTACTAGGTGGGGATAACCTAATAGAAGGAGGTTACTGATATTCTAATGACATCTAAAATGGATAAACCTTTATCTTGTCAAACATTAAGGAATGTCTATAAAACCTTCATCTCAAACATTAAGAGGGGATGGTTATAACCTAAGGCAGAATAAGGAAATAGGACAATTGGAGGGTCTGGTCACCCCATTAAAAGGGAACTTTAGCATAACACTTTAGGATTAGATTATTTAGTTTTCAATAAATTATTGGTCTATTTTTCCTTAGTCCTTTATTTCATGTAATTTTTATTGCTTCATTATCTGAAAAAGATGCTTTTACTATTTCTGCCTTTCTGTATTTGATTTTGAGGTTTTGGTCCCTAATATATGGTCAGTTTTTGTGCAGATTTTATATACTGCTGAGGGGAAAAAAATTATATATATATATATATATATATATATATATATATATATATATATATATATATTCCTTTCTATCCTCATTCAATTTTCTACAAAGGTTTATCACACCTAAATTCTAAAATTCGATTTACCTCCTTAACTTTTTTTCTTATTTTATGGTTTGATTTATCTCATTTTGATAGAATGAGATTCGAAGCATCCAGTAGTATAGTTTTGTTGTCTATTTCTTTTTGCAATTCTCTTAACGTCTACTCTGGGAATTTGGATGCTATACCTCTTGTTACATATATGTTTAGTATTGATATTAATCCATTATCTATGGTAACCATTAGTAAGATGTAGTTTTCTTCCTTCTCTCTTTCAATTAGATCTCTTTTTGCTTTTGCTTATTCTGAGATCAGAATTATTACCTCCTATTTTTTACTTCAGCTGAAGCACAATAGATTCCACTCCAACCTTTTACCTTTACTCTTTTTCTCTCTGCTTCAAATGTGTTTCTTTTAAACGACATATTGTTGGATTCTGGCTTTTAATCCATTATGCTATCCACTTCCATTTTATTGGAGAGTTTATCCTATTCCATTTACAGTTAAAATCACTAACTCTGTATTTTCTGCCACCCTATTTTTCCCAAATTATACTTTTCTCTTTTTTCCCCCCTTTCCTTCCTCACCAGTGCTTTGTTTCTGACCACCCATCTGACCTCAATCTGACCTCCCCTTTTCAGCCACTCTCCTTTTCTTAATTGTCCCCTTCTCCTTATTCTTTTGTTATCTCTTCTATTAGTCCCTGCCTTTTCTTCTCCCTTTAAAAGGGACTTCCTCCTTCCTATAGGTTGAGATAAATTTCTTTATCAGACTAAATATGTCTGATATGCCCTCTTTGAAGGCAACTCTAATGAGATTAAAGTTTAAACAAAACTTATTCCTCTCCCTTCTTATCATCAAATATAACAGATCTTTTTTTGCCTCTTCATTTGATTTGATTTTCTTCATTTTACCTGCTCTTTCCTCTTCTTCCACTACAATCCATTTTCCATCCCTAGTTTCTTTTATATCATCACAATAAAATCAAATTATACCTACATCCACTAAGTATACCCCTAATAAAGATAGAGTTCTCAAGATTACATATATAATCTTCCCATGTAGGGATGTAAACATTTTAACCTTTACAAAATATAATTATTTCCTTCCCTTTTTACCTTTTTATGCTTCTTTTGAATTCTGTATTTGAAGATCAAATTTAATGTTAAGTTCTGCTCTTTTCATTAAAAAATAATTGAAAATTTCCCATTTCATCGAACGTTCATTTCCCCCCTGAAAGATAATGTTTAGTTTTGCTGGATGCTTGATTGTTGGCTACAATCCAAGCTCCTTTACTCTCTGGAATATCATATTTCAAGTTCTTTAATCCTTTAATGTGAAAGTTGCTAGGTCCTGGGTAATGCTGCTTGCAGCTCCTCAATATTTTAATTGTTTCTTTTTGGCTGCATGTAGTATTTTCTCCTTGAACTGATAACCATGGAATTTACCACTTCCTTGTTTTCATTTTGGGGTCTTTTTCAGGAGGTGATTGGTGGATTCTCTTAATGTATATTTTATCATTTAGTTATAGCATATCATGGCAGTTTTCCTTTGTGATTTCTTGAAAGATATTGTCTAGTCACCTTTTTTGTTTTATTGTTGCTTTCAAGTAATTCAATAATTCTTAGATTATGTCTCCTGGATCTATTTTCCAAGTCAGTTTTCACAATGAGGTATTTTACATTTTCTTCTATTTTTTACTTGGTTTTGGTTTTGTTTGACTGATTCTGGTTATCTCACTTGGTTATTCACTTTCATGTTCAATTTTAATTTTTAGTAAATTATTTTCTTCAATTAGTTTTGTTTAACCTCCTTTTGCTTTTGGCCAATTAAATGTATAAATGAAATATTTAGTTTAGTATTATGTGAATTATTCACCACTTTTGTTTTTTTAGGTAGTTGTTCTCTTTTTCCATTTTCTCAATTCTGTTTTTCAATAAGATATTTTCTTTTTTCTATTTCATCAATTGTATTTTTAAGGAGTTGTTTTCTTCAGAAAATTTACATCTTCCCTTTTCCAAATTCTCCTGCAAAGTTCTCATTTCCTTTCCACATTTTTTGTTTAACTCTCTTTTAAGATCATTTTTGAATTCTTCAAAGAGAGCCTTTTGATTTGGAGAGCAGTTCATATCTTCTTTTGAGATTGCATCTTGAGGCATTTTGCCTTTAGTATCCTCAAAATTAAAGGTCTGTTCTTTCCTGTCTCCATAATAACTATCTATGGTTAAAGTTCTTTTTGCTTTTATGCTCATTTTTACAATTTGAGGTATGCTATTAGGGCAAAGAGGAGATTGTTGTGAATTTGCTCTACCGGGCCACAGGGATTTTATGCTGGTCTGGAGCTGGTGGTGGTACTGGCTTCCTTCCCATGTTGAATGAGCATGGCCAGATTCCACTGGTTATTCTGGAGTTCAGGGGCTCACTATTTTCCTTCTGCAGTTGCTTTGAGTACTCATAGCTACTCTGCTCATCCACTGACTTCTGAACCAGGACCTATTAGCCAAAGATGCTATATTTTGGCTAAAAGCCCCTCACTAGATTCCCCCCTTCCCTCCCCCTGTACAGAGCCTCTCTGCCCTAGGCTTATCTTTCACCTCCATTCCCTACCAAATTGAGACAGTCCTTTCCTAATGTCCTTCCAAGATATCTTCTATTGGAAATTTGTTACACTCCAAATATTTGTGAGTTCTGTCACTCTTAAATCCATTTGTTGATTCTGAGGGAAGCCAGGAAGAGCTCAGGCAAAGTCCTGTTTACTCTCTTCCAACTTGGTTCTGCCCTCAAACTTGATGCTTTTCAAGGTAGTTTGTATAGCTCTAATTTTAGATAGCTTTCCTCCTTTAAATCAAGGTTAAATCTCATCCTTTGCAATTTTTTTTTGTTTTCCTCATCTGGTTGATCTCAAGCTTCTCAATGATTTTCATAAACTCTAAGGACATGAACTTAACAAACAGGATACTCCAGATATAGTCTCACCAAAGCCTATATAATTCAGGATGACTTTCAATTTCTTACTCCAGGAAGGGATGCCTCTAATAATGTATTCTAAGTTTGTATTCACATTCTTGGCTGCCATATTTCACATTGTTATCTCTCACTGAGCTTACTGCCTTAGTATAATTTCCTTAAGAGAAGGTACTTCCATCTCCCCAGTAGATTTATAAAATCACACTTACATTTGGAAAACATCTTGGAGGTCATTTAGTTCAACTAACACACACACGCACACACACACACACACACACACACACACAGATATATAGATAGATAGATAGATATTGTTTTCTCCTTTACAATATCCCCTACATACAGCTATTTCTTCCTGGCTTGAGAGCCTCCAATGTACCTCATAAATCAGCCTTGTTCTACTTTTAGACAAATATTTGTTAGAAAGTTTTTTTTTTTTAATTTGGGGAAAAACATCTGATTCTCTTAAAATTTTCAAAAAAATATTTTTTCTGCCTCTGGGACCAAGTAGAATCTGTTCCTTTTTTCATATGACAGCATTTTAAAAATCTAAAGGAGGCTATCAGGTTCTCTCTAGGTTTTCTCTTCTTCATGTTAGAAATCTCCAATCACTGGATGACAAATTTTGAATTGGAAAGAGCTTCTTAGATTATATGATCTTAGATCATATAGTCTAATCTACTAACAGGAATTAAGTGACTGAATGAGAATGGCCAGTATAAGTTTAGAGATGGGGAAAGATTGAATAGATGTTATGAAAGAAGAAATGATAAGATTTGACAATTAATTAGATATATAGAGATAGCGAGTATAAATAGACAAAGATGACAACAAAGTTATGAACCTTGGTGACTAGAAGAATGGTACCAGCCTTGACAGGAAAAGAAACAGATTTTGAAGAAAATCAATTAGTTCTGTTTTAGATGTATTGAGTATAATATACTTTTGGCACTTTGATTCAGGCATTTCTAATAAACAAGAAAGAACTGGATTTGAGGAGAGAGAATCAAACTGAATATATAGTCTTAGGAATTATCTGTAAAGACATAATAATTGAACTCATGGAAGATGATAAGATCACCAAGAGGAGAAGATAAAAAGAGAAGATAGACTTTTCAAAAGAAAATAATAAAACCTTGAGATACATATAGATGATATGGTATGAATTTATGATAATCCATCAAGGTAAAGGGAAAAACATGAAGTTATGAGGTGAAACAAGAGAAAAGAATATCACAATTAAGAAAGAGAATACAGGAAGAGATTGTCTTTGCCAGTACATGTTGAATTTTGCAGAGAGGTCAAGAAAAACAAGTACTTGGCTATTAAAATACTGCTGATTGCATTTGAAATAGCATCTTCAGTGGAGTGATGAGGTCAGAGGTTCATAAAATAATTTGCAACTGTTGTCATTTCTAGGGGACAAAAAGACATTATTTCTCTTCTAGGGACCTCTGAAAACTTCAGCTTAGTACTTTGCATCTTCAGGTGATACCTGACCTGCTTTTGTATTTCCTCACTTCATGACTAGCATCTGATTTTCTCTTTGTGTTTCTCTGTCTCTGTCTCTGTCTCTCTGTCTCTCTGTCTGTCTCTCTGTCTCTCTGTCTCTCTGTCTCTCTCTCTTTGCAAGCCTGGAAGGAAAATGTTAGGTTTTCTTGATCAGCTAAATGGGAAAATATTAGACATTAGGTTTTTTTCTTTTCCCTAATAAGTGGCTAAATCCAGTGTCAAATTCTGAGTTTGTCCGTTCCATGACAAATAACTTCACAAAGCTTATGAAAACATATGAGGTGAGAAATGGTAGAGATAATTTTGGGAAAAGAAGAATTATTGAGCCTCTTGAGACTATGATATGTATATCAGATAATCTCTTTTGAAAGGTTAGAACAAGCATAATGGCAGAATTCTGACAGTGAGTTTTAGACTTGTGAACATGTTTCCTGTTAATAGAACACATAGAGTGAATTATCAGAGTAAACAATTGTTTTTCATGAGACTTTTAGTCAAAGCTTATATCTAACTTCCTTAATTCTTCCTAAGATTGTAAAAATCACTGATTTTGAGTATGTTATGTACAGGAGATACCCCAATTTCCTTCTTCTTTGTTGGAGAGATTCCTATTCTATAGTCTGTGAATTTCTAGGGATTTGTGTATGTAGGTTGGGGGACTATACTTGTAAAGAACTCTTCACAATTATAGGGTAAGCAAGATCAATATGTTAATAGTCTTTAAATTAATATGAAATTAGAATTTTTTTTGCTATTTTTGTATTAAAATCTAAGTATTTAGAAAGTAGATTTTGATCCAGTGTAAAACTTTTATTCTGCCAGATATCACATCTCACAAATTCAACAAGTATTTATTAATGTACTAGTTACTGTGTTAATCCCTGGAGCTAAAAATAAAGGAAAGAAAAAGAGACATCCTGCTTTTAAGGAGCTTTATATTCTAATGGGAAGGCAGCATTTAAATTATTTGGTAGACTCACGCTATCAAGTAGATAGAAGGTATTCTGAGAGGGACAGGAATTAGCAACTGGGCTTCAGAGGAGGAATAAAAAGGTCTCCTGGAGATTCTAGATGAGGGAAACAATACAGAGGCCAAGTATCATGTTCCAGGACATTTAAATAGGCTAATGTTGCTAGAATATAGAATGTATAGAGAAGAGTAAAGAGTAAGAAATAAGAAGACTTGAAAGGGAGTAAGGAAACATATTATTAAATGTCAAACAAAAGAATTTGTATTTGATCCTTATGGTAAACTGAAAGTTAAAATTCAAGATGAGTTATTTCATTACAAATAAATAACTGTGGAGATGGAGCCAAAATGGTGGAGTAAAGGTAGGGTCTCTCCCCCAAACTCGTTCAAATACCTTTTAATAATTATTATAAACAAATTTTAGAGAACCAGACCCTCCCCAAAAAACATGGAGTGAAACAATTTTCCAACTGAAAGCAGCTTGGAAGGTTGACAGGAGGACTCTGTTGGATTAGGGTAGGTCTGGAGCACAATCTTGATATAGATGGCTCCAGCATAGCCTGATTTTCAGAAAATCAGAAACAAGCTTTGGGGCCTCTAAATTGACAGCAATGTCTGGGATCTCTAAGTCTTCAGTTAACAGAGGCCATGGACAACTCAGCAGGGAAAAATTTAGCTTACTAGGGGCAGCTCCCACTCAGGATCAGGTTTAGGAGCCACAGAATCAACAGTGGCAGCAACAGCATTGCTGTAGTAGCAATGACTATGACATTGAGACTGACCAAGGGAGTGGCCACAATAGCAGTAGCTCCTGGAGATCTTACAACACAGGTGAGGGCGGGGGTAATGATGCGATAACTAGTCAAAAATGGATTATAGGGACCTTTTTGCTGGTATGGAGACAGGACTCTCTTGCTTTTTCCATACTGACATCTGGGTTGTAGTGCTGGCTCATAGTACAGGTCCATAGAAGGAACTCAGAAAACAGCTGGACAAAAACCTCTGAATCTTGGGATATTACACACTTGAAACAGAACCCTAATTTAACAAAGAGTTTTAAAAGCCAAGTAATAGGGTTGGGAAATGAACAACAACAACAACAGCAACAACAGCAACAACAACAACAACAACAACAACAAAAACAGAAAAAGATTCAGACCATAGAAAGCTATTATGGCAATAAGTAAGATATACACGCAGAAGAAGATAACAAAGTCAAAGCTCCTACATCCAAAACTTCTAAGAAAAATAAGTATTGGCCTCAGGCTCTGAGATCAAAAGAGATTTGAAAAAGTATGAGAGATAGTGAAAAAATTGTTAAGACAAATGAGAATAGTGCAAAAGCAAATACAAAAAACTAATGAGGAGAATGCCTTAAAAAGCAAAATTGGCCAAATGGGATAGGAAGTATAGAAGCTCACTGAGGAAAGTAATTCTTTAAAAATCATAATTGAGCAAATGGAAACTAAGGACTTTATGAGAAGTCAAGATAAAATAAAACAAAACCAACAGAATGAAAAAATAGAAAAAAAAATTGTGAAATATCTCATTGGAAAAACACCTGATCTGGAAAATAGATCCAGGAGATCTTTTTCAAAAAACTGTTTGTCTACCTGAAGCTATGATCAAAAAAAAAAAGAAACTGGATTTCATCAAGGAAAGCTGTCCTGATATTTTAGAACCAGAAGGTAAAATAAAAATTGTAAGAATATACTGATCACTTCCTAAAAGAAAACCCCAAATAAAAACATTTTTGTATACATTTTTTAATTAAAGCTTTTTATTTATAAAACATATGTGTGGGTAATTTTTCAACATTGACCCTTGAAAAACTTTCTGTTCTAAATTTTCCCTTCCTTTCCCCCACTCCCTCCTCTAGATGGCAAGTAATCCAATACATGTTAAATATATTAAACTATATGTTAAATCCAATATTTTATCTTTCTGCACAAGAAAAAATGGATCTAGAAAGAAAAAAAAAATACAAACCTGAGAAGAAAAACAAAATGTAAGCAAATATCAGCAGAAAGTGTGAAAATACTATGTTGTGGTCCACATTCACTTCCCACAGGCCTTTCTTTGGGTGTATTTCTTTCTTCATTATGAACAAATGGAAGAGGTTTGAATCATTTCATTGCTGAAGAGAGCCACGTCTGTCAGAACTGATCATCATATAATTTTGTTGTTGCCGTGTATCTACCTTTACGCCATCATTTTGGCTCCATCTCCATATTTATTTATTTGTAATGAAATAACTCATGTTGAATTTTAACTTAGCATGTCATTTTTATTGCATCGTGCTCTGAAAAAACACATTTACTATTTCTGCCTGTTGGCATTTGTTTTGAGGTCTTTATGTCTTAATATAAGGTCAATTTTTGTATAAATTCCATGAACTGCTGAGAAGAAATTATACATCTTTCTGCCTCCATTCAATTTTCTTCAAAGTGTTATTATACCTAACTTTTCTAGTATTCTATTTATCTCTTTAACTTCTTTCTCATTTATTTTGTGGTTCAATTTATCTAGTTCTGAGAGAGCAAAATTGAGATCTCCTGCTAGTATAGTTTTGTTGTCTATTTCTTCTTGTATTTCCCTAACTTCTTCTCTGGGAATTTCTATGCTATAACATTTAGTGCATATATATTTAGTATTGATATTGCTTTATTATCTATGGTACCCTTTAGTAAGATATAGTTTCCTTCCTTATCTCTTTTAATTCGATCAGTTTTTGCTTTTGCTTGATCTGAGATCAGGATGGCTACCCCTGCTTTTTTTGTCTCATCTGAAGCATAATATTCTGTTCCAGCTCTTTATCTTTACTTTGTATGCTTTAAATGTGTTTCTTGTAAACAACATATTGTAGGATTTGGCTTTTAATTCAGTCTGCTATCTGCTTCTGTTTTATGAGGGAATTCATCTCATTCACATTCACAGTTAAAATAATCAATTCTGTATTTCCTGCCATCTTATTTTCCCTAGATTATGTTTTTCTCTTTCCAATCCCTATTCTTTTCTCCCCAGTATTTTGCTTTTGATGACTACTTCCCTCAAACAGTTCCCACTTTAATGCCACTCACACTTTTTTACACCTTTCCACTAACTCTTCTGTATTCCTTTCTATTGGTCTTTTACTTTCTTTTCCCCCTTTCTCTCCTACTTCTCTATAAGGTGAGAAAAGTTTATGATACTAAATACTCTAATATTCTCTCTTAGAGCCAATTTGATGAGAGTAAGATTCACACAATGTTCATCCCCTCCCTTCTTTTCCTCAATTATAATAGGTATTCTTTGCCTCTTCATGAGATGTAATTTCCCTTATTTTACCTCCTGTTTCCTCTTCTTCCAATTTGATCCTCTTTCCACATCTAATTTTTTTTCATATTATCATAATAATATCAAATTATGCCAGCATTCTCTAAGTATACCTATAAGAGAAATAAAGTTCTCAAGAATTCTTTCCTTTTTATCTTCATATGCTTCTGTTGAGTTCTGTGTTTGGAGATCAAATTTTTTTGTTCAGTTCTGGTCTTTTCATTAGAAATAGGTGAAATTCATCTATATCATTGAATGTCCATCTTCTTCCCTGAAAGATAATGCTCATTTTATCTGGATAGTTTATTCTTGGTTGTAATCCCAGTCCTTTTGCTTTTCAGAATATCAGATTCCAGGCCCTTCAGTCTTTTAAGGGGAAGCTGCTAGGCCTGGATAATCTTAATTGTGTCTCCTCAATATTTAAATTGTTTATTTTTGGCTGCTTGCAATATCTTTTCCTTGATATGATAGTTCTGAAATTTAGCCACAATATTCCTTGGAGATTTAATTTTGAGATCTCTTTCAGGAGGTGATTGGTATATTCTTTTGATGGCTTTTTACCTTCTGATTCTAAAATGTAAGGGCAATTTTCTTTTATCATTTCCTGTAAGATAATGTCTATGTTCTTTTTTTTTTTTATCATGGCATTCAAGAAGCCCAATAATCCTTAGATTGTCTCTTCTAGATTTATTTTCCAGTTCAGTTGCTTTTCCTAGGAAATATTTCATATTTTCTTCTATTTTTCACTTTTTGGGTTTTTTTTTTTGACTGATTCTTGAAATCTTATTGAGTCATTCACTTCCATTTGTCCAATTCTAATTTTTAGTGTATTATTTTCTTCAATTTACTTTTTAAGTTCCTTTTGCAATTGGCCAATTAAATTTTTTTGTTCATTGCATTCTTTTTCCATTTTTTCCATTCCTTCTTGCAGTGATCTCATTTCATTTTTTTCTAACTCTCTTTTAATATCCTTTATGCAATCTTCAAAGAGAGCATTGTGAAATGGGGACTAGTTCACATCTCTCTTTGAGGCTTCTTCTGGAATTGCTTTGCCTTTAGGAACCTCAGGATTTAAGGTCGGTTCTTCTCTCTCTCCATAAAAGCTGTCTATGGTGAGAGTTCTTTTTGATTTTTTATTCATTCTTTTAAAGCTTGAGGTCTGTTTAATACAAAGGAATTACTGCTACTTTATTTGCCCTGGGACAGTTCTACTGATTGATTTCCAGTGCTGGGTAATAGTGGCTAGGTCTGGCGTTATTCCAGGGCTCAGTGGTTTACAACTTATCTTTTACAAAAAACAAATTTGCCAAACCAAATACTTGCAACTAGGACAGAGTGGCCTAATAGGCTCACATAAGACTCCTAGATGTGTGGAAGCTACAATGCACTGTCTTTCCACTCCAGATCCTTGCCCCCTCTTCCTATGATAAGGTTTGGGCTGGGCAGACAATCCCCCTGTCTGATTGAAATAGACCTGTTCTGAAGTTCTTCCAAGGTATCTTCTTCTAGAAATGTGTTGTACTCCAAATATTTGTGGATTCTTTGACTCCAAAACCGGTTTGAGAGAAGGTTAGAGGGGGTAACAAAGTAAATTCTAGAACTCCTTGGTCAATAAGAAAATATTGCAAGCTTTCAGAAAGAAACAATTCAAATATAGTAGAAATTCAGTCGGGACAATACAAGATTTAGCAACTTGTACGTTAAAGGATGGAAGGGCTTAGAATATGATATTCCAGAGAGCAATGGAATTCAACCAAGAATTACCTATCCAGTAAAACTGAGTATAATACCTTAGGGGAAAAGGTGGATATATATGACAAAATAAAGGACTTTCAAGTATTTGTTAGGAAAAGACAAGAATTGAGTAGAAAATTTGATTTTCTAATACAGAATTCAGGAGAAGTATAAGGAGATAGTCAGGAAAGGGAAATCATTAGCAACTTAAAAATGCTTATCTGTTTACATTCCTATATGGGAATATGATTCTTGCAACTCATAAGAACTTTCTCATTGTTATGATAGTTAGAAGGAATAGATAGATAGATAGATAGATAGATAAAACAAGTATCAATTGAATATGAAGGGATAATATTTAAAAATCAAAATTAAATTAAGAGGTGAGAGGAATGTATGTGAGAGAAAAAGAAAGAAGAGATGGAATGATATAAATTATCTGTCATAAAAAAAGCAAGAAAAAAAACTTTCACAGTGCATGGGAAGAGTAGATAAGAAAGGAATGTGAGTGAACCTTAGTCTCATCAGAATTGGCTCAAAAAGGAAATAATATGCTCACCTGATATGGATTTAGAAATCTATCTTACCCTGCAGGAAAATAGGAAAGGAAGAATAAGAGAAGGAAGGAGGGTAATAAAAGAGAGAGCACATTGCAGGAGAGCCTGGTCAGAAGCAAAAGACTTCTGAAGAGGGTGAGAGGAAAGAGAGAATAAAATAAAGAGGAGGAATATAGTTAGCAATAGTAATTACAAAAAGAATTTTGAAGCAAGTTTCTCTGATGAAGGTTTGATTTCTCAAATGTATAGAGAGACCTGAGTCAAATTTATTTTAAAAAATAAGTTATCCCTTAATTGAGAAATGATCAAAAGATATAATTGGTTTTATAGTTATGTATATCCTTTTACCTAACAATACCTCTACTAGGAATGAATCCCAAAAGAGATTTGTTGTTGTTGTTGTTGTTGTTGTTGTTGTTGAGGCAGTTGGAGTTAAGTGACTTGCCCAGGGTTACACAGCTAGGAAGTATTACGTGTTTGAAATTGGATTTGAACTCAGGTCCCCCTGACTTCAGGGCCAGTGCTCTATCCACTTTGCCATCAAGTTGCTCCTCCCAAAAAAAGATTTAAAAAAATGAAAAAAGGAGTTTTGACATGACCATAATCATAAAGATGATTGTTCTACCTGCTTCCACACTTTTTTAAACTAGATTTTTGTCAATTCTGATGTTTTATTTTTCTTATAAATTTAATTGTCATCAGCATACTAGAAATTTCAGTCTACAAAGAAGAAAAACAGATATATTTCTCTTAACACTTTTACAGTGTTTCAAAACTAAGTTAAATTTAAAGAGATAGCACCAAAGATTTCCAGTTGTTCTCTTTTGAACTACCTTAAAAACAAAACAAAACAAAAAACAAACAACAACAACAAATGTTTCTTTTGTTCTTTTAAAATTATCTTATTTTTTACCTTTTGTACAAACAAAACTAATGCAGACGAGATTAGAAGGGAAACAAAAAACTGGGAAAATATTTTTACAGTCAAAGGTTCTGATAAAGGCCTCATTTCCAAAATATAGAGAATTGACTCTAATTTATAAGAAATCAAGCCATTCTCCAACTGATAAATAGTCAAATGATATGAACAAATAATTTTCAGACAAAGAAATTGAAACAATTTCTAGCTATATGAAAAGATGTTCCAAGTTATTATTAATCAGAGAAATGCAAATTAAGACAACTCTGAGATACCACTATACACCTGTCAGATTGGCTAGGATGACAGGAAAGATAATGCTGAATGTTGGAGGAGCTGTGGGAAACCGGGACACTGATACATTGTTGGTGGAATTGTGAATACATCCAGCCATTCTGGAGAGCAATTTGGAACTATGCTCAAAAAGTTATCAAACTGGGCTTATATCCCAAAGAGATTTTAAAGAAGGGAAAGGGACCTATATATGCAAGAAAGTTTGTGGCAGCTTTTTGTAGTTGACTAGAAACTGGAAACTTAGTGGATGCCCATCAGCTGGAGAATGGCTGAATAAATTGTGGTATATGAATGTTATGGAATATTATTTTTCTGTAAGAAATGACCAGTAAGATGATTTCAGAAAGGCCTGGTGAGACTTACATGAACTGATCCTGAGTGAAATGTGCAGGACCAGGAGATCATTATATACTTTAACAACAATTTAACAACAACAAACTATTTCATGATCAGCTCTGATAGATGTGGTCATCTTCAGCAATGTGGTGAACCAAATCAGCTCCATTGTTCAATAATGAATAGAACCAGCTATACCCAGCAAAAGAACTTTGGGAAATGAGTGTGAACCACTACATAGAATTCCCAGTCCCTCTATTTTTGTACACCTGCATTTTTGATTTCCTTCACAGATTAATGGTACACTATTTCAAAGTCCGATTCTTCTTGTGCAGCAAAATAACTGTATGGACATGTGTATGTATATATATAGTATTTAACATAAACTTTAACATACTTAACATGTATTGGTCTACCTGCCATCTGGGGGAGGGGTGAAGGGAAGGAGGGGAAAAATTAGAACAAAAGGTTTTGCAATTGTCAATGCTGAAAAATTACCCATTCATATATCTTGTAAATAAAAAGCTATAATAAAAAAAATCTTATTTTTTTCCAATAACGTATAAAAACAATTTGTAATATTCATTTAAAAACTGAGTTCAAATTCTTCTCCAATCTCTTTTCCTACCTCATTGAGAAGGTAAATAATTTGATCTAGTGATATATATGAGAAGTGAGGTATATGGGATGTTCAAGGAGGACTAGCACTTCTGGTGTGAAGGTTTGCCAAGCCCTTTCAAGGTTGCTTATTCACCTTATGTGTCCAACCCATCACCTAACACTTACCTGCTACTCCAAAAAGCTATAGCATGTGCTATGGCCATACCCCAAACCTTGTCTCTGCAGAAAGGCTAAACCAGACTGAGACTAAGTAATGGGCCTCAAACCCATCAGTGAGTTAGAGAAATGTCTATCCTAAGCATGTGAAGACTTACCCTTGTGGATTGCACGGAATGGAAACAATTTGTTCCAATAACTGTGAAAGTAGCATAAGGAGGCACTAGGAAACACTTAGAGCTTGATCAGAATTTTAAGATACCAAGCTTATCCATTGTATTGCAAGCCATCACCAGTCATATTGACTTTTGTCTTGCCAGTAGACTTAAATGACTCAGGAAGAAAGAGGAAGGCTGATGATTTTGCACAGTTCTGCTTCATTTAAATCTAATTCATGTGCAAGTCAAGACATCATTGTGATAACACTGATCCTCTACAAAACCTAAGTATAAGAGGTATATATGAACAAAGTTATAAAATTTCTCTGTGTTGTGTTCTATGCTTTTTTATTTCCTGTATATTTTAAATGTTTTATTGGTGGTTTTAAACAATTTTTATAAGTATCCAGTAGCTCACACGAAAGCCCTTTCCTAAAACAAAAATGTATAGTTAAAAGATATATATTTCCTTTACACTATTTTGCAAAAGATTCTCTTGGTTTTCTTCACTTTACACTGTACCGTCACTTTAGAATATTTGCAATCTACCCACAAATCTATCTCTTTTTTATTTGTTAGGATGCATTGATATTCTATAACACTTGTAGTGAAGGTCATACTGTGTAACCAGGGTATTGTGTGACACCAGAAACTTTTCTCTTTCTCTGAATTATCTTGTCATTCAATTCCCTCTAACCACTTCTGGGAAACTGGGGTAATTCTCCTAATTACTCAATTGCAGGATAATAAAGGTTTGAGTCCCTATTCTGAGGGGAGATATATTTATACTTAACCATTAGAACTCCTGATCTTCTATCAGTGTACTTCCTTTTTAAACACAGCAGTCAAAATGGCATTATTAACCCTTAATCATGAAACATTTACTAAGAGAATGTAAAATGGTGCTAATCTTTAAAAAACACATTGTCCATCCATAAATAAAATTGCTATTGCTAATAGTGCATATCGACATAACAATTAGGAAGGATGCATGAGACTAGAAGAACGCATATACCCAGGACAACTGAAACTTCTGGACCATAAGCTTGGAAGTACTTGTACTCTAATTTAGAGTATGGTCTGTACCACACTCCATTTACTAGAAGGCAACTTCTCTTTGGGACTTCTCTCTCCTGTTGAATGAAACTTTCTTTGTCACTCTTAGGCCACTCAATAAAGTAACATTAAGCTCTTTCTAGAAACGAATAACCTTAAGCCAGGGCCTGCTGTTTTCTAGGTCTGTTCTCTTGGTTTGCCACTAAATCAGTGTCACACTCTGAGCAAAAAGCATACCTTTTAATCCTAGGAACTGCGGAGCTCTTCAAATGGTTTGGTTTTTTTTTTGGATCTTAAAGGATTCCTGTCTCACTCCCCAATCTCAACCATAAAGTATAGTAAAAAGTGATGTAAACAAGTCTTTTAGTAGTTTCCTTTCTCTAGAGATATCGAAGGCTATAGGGAGAAAAATCATCTTTTTAACACCTCTTCAAATAATAGCCATTTTTGCCTAGTCCAATTAGGTGCAAACATCAATAATTACTTAATCAAACTGATTCCATTAAAATTCATTTATGGCAGATATAAATGTTTTAGTCTTTGTACTTTATCACAGCATCTGGCACAATGGCTGGCACAAAGTAAGTACTTAATAATATACTTGTTGACTGGTTGATTGGTACTACATAGAAATGATAAAAATCCTATAAAATCCCTTGCTCAAATCAGAGCCTCCACATATATAGTGACCCAATTTTACCTTAAATTTGGAAAGCCCAATTTCACATTTTTTATACATGACACAAAAAACTATGTAATTGCATTAATAACTCTTTGATTCAATATGTGATAGCAGTAAACTTCAAAGACCTAAAAGCAGTCAAAAAAACAAATTAGTTGTTGGAAAACAAAGCATAACATATTTTACCATCAGTTAGTACTTTTGTCTCTGAAGAGATCCTCTTACCTTGTTCTTCTCAAGACTGTGTTAAAACACTTTGATCTGTGGGGCTGCTTTCTCATAGTTGCTCTCATAAGCTTATGTGTTTTTTTGCAAACATGCTTTTTTTCTATGTTTCACATACAGATGTCTCTTTTCTAACCTTTTCAGAGAATAAAATATAGCTATATGAAAAGAGCATCAACATATACATTCATATATGACAATTTGTTCAGCCATTTTTCAATTGATAGGTACCCTTTTTCTTAACAGTTCTTTATTAAAACACTATGTTATTGTAAATGTTTTTATACCTATGAGTCTTGGCTTTCTGTCTCTGAAATACTTGACTGGATTTTAAGTGGATTCTGACAATACCCTTCGATTTCTTTTTTCTTCTGAGGACATTACTAAACCTCTAAAAGTTCGCAAGATGGATTCCCATCTCTTCTAGAAAATGGTCACTAACATTATTTCCTATAATTAGCAGAACATAACTCTAAATCTACTACAACAATCTGATATTTCTCTTGATTTTTGCTACTAAGAAAGATTTAATTTTATTGCCAATGTAGAAATGATGAATCTAGAGCTAAGAAAACTTAAATTACTTGACAGGAATAAATGACAGTCGTAAGGCGGTAGAGGTCATGTTTGGAACACACAGTTCTGGTTCTGGTGGACATAGATCTTGACTTGAACTGATAGTTCTGCATCTTTCATTTATATATTCTTTATAGTATTTCATGATACAAAGTAACATAAAATATTAACTAATGCTGTGGGCCAGAATTATTCTACTACATAATTCTCAAATTCTATGTGGGTTTTCTGACTAACATTTCATAGAATCTCAGTCACTCTAAGTCTAATAAATATCACAGTTTCAAGCATGGACTCAGGTTTAAGGGGAAAAAAATTAATAAATGTAGTTTGTGAGCACTTGGGAAGAAAGAGATGAAACAATGAATATTAGCCATTAGCCCTCTCTACCCCCAAAGCCCTCTCCCACTAAAGATCAAGTCCCAGTTCTTCTCTAATATTAATGAACTACTTTTGAAATTCACTTGGTTAAATAAATCACTTCATGTATTGTGCAACACACACACACACACACGCACACACACACATAACATGGCAAAAAAGAACATTATTTCTAATTTGATTTATTTGGTCTCCATACTTCAGAGACCAACAGAGGTAATTTTCCTGTGTGCTGGATAATTATCCCAGGCTGACCATCATTGAGAAAGGCCTCCCTGGAGCTATTTTCTGATCTTTGCACTTTATCTTTTACTTCATGTCAATATAGTATGGGGAAATCCAATCTTAGTAAGACTTTCCCCCTTTTTTTCCAGTGGTTCTTTTAGCTATTTCATTTGCTTAAATCTCTCCATTTTCTTTATTGAGGAATCAAAAGGGGATAAAAGAATAAAATCCAAGTTAACCAATGATCATAGGAAATGCTAACAAGAATGCAACACAATATGACTGAACCTGGCTGACATTAACTTTTAAAATGTGATATACCATGGAATTCTCTATAGACTTACAATAATAAAATATACCTCTATTTTTGGCAGAGAAAGTGTAATGATAAAAATCAGAACATTATCACAGATTGAACTATTACCCACAAACTTTGATTGATCTAAAAATCTTGACAATAATAGGTTTAATAGTTATTTTCATAACAATATCAATTATTCCCAAGCTGCAAGAAATTAAAAGCTTTTAGAATATAAAGACCCTGTAAATAGTATCCTTTCTTGAAAAAGAATGAGACATGTTTCCTACCATCCTGTCTACTTTGAGATTTGTACTAGGGATGCTTTCAGCGAACCTATGGATGACCCTATATCTAATACTTTCATTTAACAACAACAAAGTTATTTTATCTATCTGTGAAATAAATGGTATATCATAATTAATTTAGAACTAGAGCTGACTTTAGAGGTCATCTTCTAGTTCAATTCCCTCATTTTCATTATATTTGTTCAGTAGCTCTGCTTTTGTCCCATTCTTCTTGACCTCATTTGAGTTTTAAAAAATTTTTTAGTGGACATATTGGAGTGGTTTGCCATTTCCTTCTGCTCTCTTTTTTACAGATGAGTGAAATGAGGCAAACAGGGTTAAGTGACATGTCTAGGATGATATGACTAGGGTCTGAGGCCAAACTGGAACTAGGGAAGCTTAGGCTTCTTGGGTCTAAAGCCTGGCTTTCTATATACTGCTTCATGCAGCTGTCCTTTTATAGACGTGGAAATTGAGCCTTCATGATTTCCTCTATTTTAGTTGCAAACCTGATCACATGGCCCAAGTCATCTATTAAAAGGAGATGGAGCAGCTGCAGAGCAGAATATTACATTAGAAATTTATATTACTACTACTAATTGCTGATATTTACATAGTACTTTAAGGTTTATAAAGTATTTTATAAACATTATTTGATTGTAGTTTCTCAATAGCTCTGTAAGATAGTTATTGTAATTATCAGTGTCTCTCATTTGACAGATAAATTTGACAAAAATATTTTTTTAAAATATGGAAAAATTGGTGAAGTTTGAGTCACGAGACTTAAGTTCAAACTCTGGATAGGCCATTTACTCATCATGTGAGCTTGACCAAATCACATTATCTCTCTGGGATTTAGTTCCCTCATTTTAAAAATAGTATTGGACTAGATTAACTCTTAAGGTCCCCTCTGATCCTAAATGATTTTATTTGCCCATGATCACACAGATAGGGCATATTGGAAGGCAAATTTGAATCCATGTCTTTCTAATGCTAAAGCAAGAACTGTATTCACCAAGCTTTGATAGTTCTCTAAAACTTAATTTTGATGGTACATAACTTAAAAAAAAAAGATATTGAGAAATGTAATCTTATATAAAGTCCTGATCCATACAGATTATTTCAAGATTTAACATGTCTAAGAATTTAAAAGTGTTAGCTTTATAATCTTCATATTTTCCAGAAGAAAATTCTGCCTCTTTCAACTAATTAGAAAGATACAATTGGAGTATTGATAGAAAGGCAAGAAAGGAACAATTATTTATTGAGCATTTAATATATACTAGGCCCTGTGCCAAATTGTGGGGATACAAATACAATACAAATGAAATGATTTCTTTTCTCAAGGAGCTTTCATTCTAATGGGGTGTGGCAATAGAAAAAGAGGGCCAAAATGAGGGCAATGTGTGGAGATGCCAAAGGAGAGCCAGTAAAGCAATGAAGCAATAAAATATAGGCTCCAGAAGGAACTCACCAATGAGAAACCGGAGCCAGTATGGCAGAGAAATGTTTTAAGAGGAAAAGACATAAGTAGTTGAAAGAAAGCTTGAGGTCTGAAGATGAAGGTGTGTCAGAATCATGGCTTTCAGGGAATTTAACATTGTCAGTATAGGTTGACTCCTAAATGGAGGCTCTGGCAGGAAATCATGAATGGGAAAAGGGAGCCAGCATGGCAGAAGAAAGTCCTGTGGCAAGAAGAGAACTAGGACATAGAATTAAAGTCCATAGAGACAGAAGCACAACTGGGAAGAAAATGAATGTGTACTGAAAAGATAATTAAATTTTGTGTCTGAAGACCTTGTTTTCAAACTCCTCTTTGTAGTTATTAGCTATGGGATCTTGGTTGATTCTTTATATCTGTAAGTATCAATTTCTGATCAGTAAAATAGGAATAACTACTTCATTACTTATTGCACTAAAGCACCCTAAAGCTCAAAAGATAAGATGACTGTATAAATGCCATCAATCATCATTATAAAAAGTCAGCTCAGTTTGAATCTTCTCTTTCAATATGAACTATCCTATAGTTTGGTCATTAGTCACTAACACCTCAAACACTTAGGTTATATAATTTTCAAGAGGCGTAAAATTTATGCCTAAATCTAACCATAAAATTATAAAATAGACAATGCCCACAAGAAGGTGACCAGGATAGTGAGAAACTCTAAACTAAAGTTTAAAACGACTTAAAAAACTAGAGATATTTAATCAGTAGAAAGGAGACTTAATGTGACAGCTATCTTCCAATATCTGGAGAAATGTCATGTGTAAGAGAGATTAGACTGATGCCTTTTGGCCCCAGAGGACAGATTTTGGACTAAAAGGTTAAAAAGAAGAAGATTTTGATTTAAAGAAAAAGAAACTTTCTAACAATTGGAATTTGGGAGACTGGGTGGGAAATGGAATGAACTGTCTCAGGGTCACAGAATCCCACAGATATAAGGAACTTTGGGGCTAATCTAATCCAGCCCCCACCTGAAGAAAAATCCTATTTACAACATCCTCAACAAGTGATTGTGATTATTCAGATTAGGCTTGAAAACTTTCTTGAAGAAGATTTGACTTCTGTAACATTCCATTCCAAATTTCAATATCTTCAATTGTTAGAAAGCTTTACTTATATAAATCCTAGATGTACCTGTTTGCAACTATCCCCCAAATACTCCTAAGAACCCAATAAAGATGCATAATCTAGTCAAAAATGGCAAATAGACAATATTGTTGTTTAGCACTTTATTTTTTTACATGAGTTTCCTCATCCTCCACAACATGCTCACTATCTGCTCTCTCCCTGGCTTCCAGAGGCTACAACTTTGGTTCCACACCTAAATATGAGATACCTATCCTTCTAATTATCCTTTACTCCCTTCAATTAAAACTCGTATTTTCGCCGGGACCTGCCATTCTTCTAAATCAGATTTCTTAAAGGAGAGCAATTTTGTTAACACCTCCCTGTGAACTCATTTATGATTGACAGTTTAATGGAATTCTAGAGGCAGCTAGTTCTATTGTAGTAAGAAACACTGAGTTTCATGTTAATCATAAGGACTGGGTTCCTGTAAGTGTCCCTTTATATAATAGCCATGTATCTGTGGAGAAGTCATTTAATCTCTCTGATTTTAAATTTCATTTTCTGTGACTTGGGAATGGAGATAGGAAATATATACTGCAACTATGCCACACAGTTAGTTTTATTCAATTCATTTCCATTTAATGAACAAGCATTTATTACCTATGATGTACATTGATTGTTGTACTCTTAACATTCTCTACCAACCTCTATGCACAGGGAAACTTTTTGTCCCCCTCTCCCACATGACATTTTTAAATCTTCCTTTTATATATATTTTCTTCCCTTCAATAGAAGTAAGCTTCTTGAGGGCTTTCTGACTCTTTTCCTACTTGTATTTGTATTCCCAGAGTTTAGCACAGTACTTAATACAAAGTAAGGGCTTTACAAATACTTCTTAACTGACAAGAAATTAGGTTACAATAAGTAATTGAGATACAAAAACTCCCTGTGTTGCTTAAATTCTCTATCATTCTTCTTCCCACTGCCAGCACTTATCTTTGTCATATGGGCATAATACTTGTACTATCTATCTGAAAAAAGTTTTTAGGAGGAAAGTATTTTGCAAGCCATAAAATCTCTTAAAAGAGTGGAATGAATTTTTCATGCTTATATAGAGAAAGGAAGATAGAAACATGAATTTATTAGGCCTCTGGTATGTGCCAGGACTGTGTTAAGAGCTTTACAAATATACTCTTATTTGATTCTCACAATAACCCTCTGAGGTAGATATTATTATTACTCCCATTTTATAGTTGAGTAAATGGATGCAAATAGAGTTTAAGGGATTTATCCAGAGACAGTGTGTTAGCTGAGGCCAGATTTCAATTCAGGCATTCTTGATTCCAGAACCAGTCCTTTATCCACTGAGTCACCTTCCTGTAGAACACAAAATCAAATAATTTAACTAGGAAATGTCACAGGTTAAAAAGATAAACAAATATGATTTACTGAAGAAGAAATGCCTGTTTTCATAAACGATAGTAAATGTCCTTTCAGATTCTAGATGAAACTCTGAGATGACCATCTAGTCTAGTGATCACATTATTTTTAGTGTCAGAGTGGTGACTTAATTTGCTTACCATTATACATTTAGTGATAGCATTGGACTTATACTAAGGACAGCTAAGTTTTAGTCAAAACTCTGTCACCATTAATAATCTTTGCACTAAACTAATATTTCTAAGGTACCTCTGTCAGGCTGCCTGGTCCTTTGGTTGGTTCTGTATCAATCATCATCCCTACTGACTTGTAAGAAGTATCAGGGCCTTGAACAAAGTAGATGCTCATTAAAAATTTCTTTGATGAGAAAGATGAATGAATGATCACATATTATGCAATTAGATGGTTATATCTCATGACATTTTAAGAGATTCTGAAATAATTTATCTCAACCTATTATCACCTTGAAAGAACCTGAAGTTGACAGAGAAGGGATTAGTTCAAATAATCCCATAGTGTTAGAATTGGTGACTATACTAAAGAACACTTTTCTGGAAAACATCAGAAAGACCACTTCATTAAAATGGTTGGGGATGGTATGCAATCTACATAAAATTTAGAGTTGGTTAGAACTTCTTAGGATCTAACTATTTTTCTTTCTCATTTTAACATGCTTAAAATTGTGTTCATCCCTAAGGCACTGGGACATGGGGAAATTATGTCAATTGTCAGCATGCAATAAGAAAGGATGATGAATTTATTAGATGGAATATTTTTGGGACTTCAAGGATTTATGACTTCCTTGATAATTCTGATCACAATCCTTCAACATTTTACTAGATAGTCTCTGAGAGTTATTGTGACCAAAACCAAAACAAAACAAACCAAAATAAAAATTAAACTCTCATTCTGAAGGCAACATACTGCTGTGTATGAAGTTAGCGTGAGGTATTTCTTTGAGATTTGATAGACCATGAGACCCTTAATAACCATATAAAATTCTCCTGCAATATTTTATTATAGTCTTGTGGTATCCCCTACAAAACCAACCAACAAAAATCTAACAAAACAACAACAAAAACAAAAACACAAACCCACTACTAAATGAATTTGGCACAGAAAGCAAAATTACTGCTCTATTGTGAAAGTAGAATAGATGACTTGGGTTAGTCACCACTCTGATACTAAAAATAATGTGATCACTAGACTAGATGGTCATCTCAGAGTTTCATCTAGAATCTGAAAGGACATTTACTATCATTTATGAAAACAGGCACTTCTTCTTCAGTAAACCATATATGGTTTATCTCTTTAACCTGTGACATTTCCTAGTTAAAGTGTTTGATTTTGTGTTCTACAGGTAGGTGACACAGTGGGTAAAGGACTGGTTCTGGAATCAAGAATGGCTGAATCAATAGATGATTGAATATGAGGGAAAAAGAGAATTTTAGAGTGGACTCAGGTTACAGCAATTTGTAACTAGAAGGATGATGGTATTTTCAATGAAATTAGGCAAGAGGAGGAATGAATTCAGAAAGGAGAATAATTTGTTGTTTTGATCATTTTGAGTTTGAGATAGAGTTTGCCATGTAGAAATTATTTAAAAAGCGCTATAGAAATGTGTTATTATTACAATTACCTCCCCTCTGGTATATTTTCATTAAAAAGGATGCTTTGGAAATAGAAATTCTTTAATAACAAAGTAACAAAACTTAAATGGAGGAATTTCAGATATCAGTGGAAGTTTTCTCTGTGATCAACCAAATCATTTCTAATGGAGCAGTAATGAACTGAACCAGCTATGCCCAGAGAAAGAACTCTGGGTGATGATTAAAAACCATTACATTGAATTCCCAATCCATATATTTATGCCCACCTACATTTTTGATTTCCTTCACAAGCTAATTGTACAATATTTCAGAGTCTGATTCTTTTTGTACAGCAAAGTAACGGTTTGGTCATGTATACTTATTGTGTATCTAATTTATATTTTAATATATTTAACATCTACTGGCCATCCTGCCATCTGGGGGAGAGGGTGAGGGGTAAGAGGTGAAAAATTGGAACAAGAGGTTTGGCAATTGTTAATGCTGTAAAGTTACCCATGCATATAACCTGTAAATAAAAGGCTATTAAATAAAAATAAAAATAAAAAAAAATAAAATCTCAAAAAAAAAAGGAAGTTTTCTCTGTGAGAAGTATTTCTGGATATATGCATCTCATTTAATTATGTAATCATTTATGAACAGAAAATTCTTTGAGCAATACTAAAATTAGTGGGTGAGTATGGAGAGGGCATGGTAGAAGAATCATCTTGCTTCTCATTAAATTGCACAATATGTATTTGGGGAAGATACTTTTCAAGACATGAGTTCATATCCTGTCTCAGACATTTAACATCTATGTGACTTTAGACAAATTATTTAAAATCACTCTGCCTAATTTTCTTCACTTATGAAATAAAGAGCTAGGACTTGATGACCTCTAAGTTTTCTTTGACATATATTGTTATCCTTTATGGGAAGCCAGTCCTGATGATTAATGGACCAAGGGGCATTTGAATATATAAAAATGATAGTGTCCTGAAGGAGTTGATGTCTTGGTAGGGAAGCTAAGAAAACAACATATTGAAGAGAGAGTGATGTAAAACTGTATAAGTCAAATATTTTTTAATACTTTGTATCCCTGGCTAGCAAGGAATTATCATTGTTGTTATTCATCTTTTATTTCTGAAAAGAATCAATGGTATTATTGGATAATGTCTTGATTTGTTCATGAGTTGCATTTAAATAAAGTAGTTACACAAAGTCTTCATCTTTACTCTTTCTTCCATGTCATTCAAGTCCATGATCAACCTATATAAGTTCATGCTTTTCATGTTATGGTGAAGCATTAGTTAAATAAATACAATTTAGAATGCTTTAAGTACAAATATAATAATCCTTGAATGATAAAACACCAGTTTAGACTGTGTTTCTCTTGAGATTTAATGTTGTACAGTGGTCCATCCATCCTTCATCAGTCTCATTTTTGGTTCAACAAAGAGATTCTTAAGTTTCTCAGTCTTTTCTGTTCTCCATGAACCCTCTCCCTCACTTTCACCTTCTCTTTCTCAGTCTCTGGAAAGAGGAGGAAGAGGAATTTGACAAGGAGTCTCACACTGTTCAGCCCACTCATCTTTCCTTTCCTCAGTGCATCTCCAGGAACTTGTTTCTTCCCACTCACTCTTTAGGGGCCCTCTTCTGTCACTGTCTCTAAAAGTATACAATGAATGATCTTGACGTCTTTGATGTTTGAACAAGCTCTTAAGTGTTCTGCAATGCTTCACTTTCATGGCTGTTGGAACAAATTGCTTTCATCTTTCCATTCCTGGGAAATGTCTTCACATCTTAGGTCAGATATTCTCCTAACTCCCTAATGGATTTGAGGCTTATCAGTTATCATCAATCTGGTTTACTGTCTGCTGAAATGGTTTTATGGGGGTGTGACAGCTTTGTATATTACATCTTCTTGGAGCCACAGATGAGAGTTGGGTGACAGGTGAACACCAAAGGTAGATGAACAACCTTGAAAATGATGGGTCTAAGTTTGAATACTCCATAGATCCCTTTAAATAAATTATCTGTTGAATGTGTTTGGAGATTAAATTTTTTGTTCAGTTCTAGTCTTTTCATTAGAAATAGGTGAAATTCACCTATATCATAGAATGTCCATCTTCTTTCCTGAAAGATAATGCTCATTTTAGCTAGATAGCTTATTCTTGGCTGTAATCCCAGTTCTTTTGCTTTTCAGAATATTAGATTCCAGGCTCCTCTAGGTCCTGGTAAATCCTAATTATGGCTCCTTGGTAATTAGATTTTTTTTTTCTGGCTGCTTGCAATATCTTTTCTTTGGTGTGATAGTTGTGAAATTTAGCCATGATCTTCCTTGGGAATTTAGTTTGGGGGTCTCTTTCAAGAGGTGATCGATATATTCTTTTGATGGCTATTTTACCTTCTGATTCTAAAATATCAGGGTGGTTTTTTTTTTTTTTTATGATTTCCTGTAAGATAATGTCTAGGTTCTTTTTCTCATCATGACTTCCAGGAAGTCTAATAATCCTTAGATTGTCTTTCCTTAGATCTATTTTTCAGGTCTGTTGTGTTTCTTAGGAGGTATTTCATATTGTCTTCTATTCTTTCATTTTTGTTTTTGTTTTTGTTTGACTGATTCTTGGAGTATTATTGAGTCGTTCATTTCCATTTGTTCAATTCTATTTTTTTAGTATCCTTTTAAGCTCCTTTTGTAATTAGCCAATTCAATTTTTAGTTCAATGCATTCTTTTTCAACTTCATAATTTTTTTTTCAGTGAATTGGTGTCTTTTTCATATCTCTTTTGTAGGGCATTATATGCTTTTTCCATTACTTCTTGCAGTGATCTCATTTGATCACCCCATTTTTATTCTAACTTTTTTAAGATCCTATATGCAGTCTTCCAAGAAAGCCTTGTGAAATGGGGATCATCTCATATCTCCCTTTGGGGTTTCATCTGGAGTTGCTTTGCCTTTAGTAACCTCAGGATTTGAGGTCTGTTTTTCTCTCTCTCTCTCCATAAAAGCTGTCTATGGTGAGAGTTCTTTTTGGTTTTTTATTCATTCTTTTTAGGCTTGAGGTCTGTTCCATGCAAAGGAGCTACAGCTGCTTTAATTTGTCCTGGGTCGGTTCTCCTGATTGATTTCCATTGCTGGATAATGACAGCTAGGTCCAGTGTTCTTCTGGGGCTCAGTGGTTTACAATTTGTCTTTTATAGCAAATCTGCTTCATCACCCACTTGCAACCAGGACAGAGTAGCCTAAGAGGGTCACAAAGGATTCCCAGGTGTGTGGAAGCTGTAATGCTCTGACTTCTTATCCCAGCTCCTTGTCCTGATCTCCCTGTGCTGCAGTCTGGGCTCCACAGACTGCTCCCCTGCCTGTTTGAAACAGACTTGTTCTGAAGTTCTTCCAAGGTAACTTCTTCTAGAAATGTGTTGTATTCTAAATATTTGTGGATTCTTTAACTCCAAAACCAGTTTAGAGCTTAACATGCTGTTAATTTGAGAGAAGGTCAGAGGAGGTCACGGAAAGTCATGTCTGCTCTCCACCCTTGTTGAATGAATGAATGAAAAAAAATCAAGAGATGGTAAAGCCAATCTGGCTTTCCTTGTTCCCAGTGTGTTTGGCTTTCTTCTCATTGCCTTTCAGTAGTGACCTTTCATAAAATGTAAATTAATTCAAATAGGGGTGCTGGAGCAAAAGAATTTTAGAAATTCAAGCATGAATCAGATCAATCAACCAATCCATAAGAGTTTATTAGGTGTCTATTTTGTGCCAAAAACTGTGTTTATTCCTGGAAATACAGATACAAAAGTAGGCAGTTCTTGCCTTAAAGGGGTTGATGTTTAATTAGGAGAAATATGACATGTTCACATTTAAGTAATGATGAAACCTATTCAAAATAAATTTGTGGTGAGAAGGGAGGGGTGACATCAATAATTAGAAGATTCAGAAAAGGATTCTACAAAAAGGTGACACTTTTTTTTCTTTTCTTTTAGATTATACATGTATATTCATTTTTTTACATATTTCCATATTAGGCTGGGATAGAAAAATTGAAACATAATGGAAAAAAATGAGAAAAAAAAGAAGAAAAAGGTGAAAATAATGTACCTTGATCTTTCTAGGTCTCTCTCTGAATGTAGATGGCATATTTCATACAAAGTTTATTGGGATTGCTTTGGATAAAAAAGTGGTACTTTAAGACTTAGCTACCTTGAAAGGGATAGAAGCTACAAAAGTCAGAAATTTGGGAATAGCTTATAAAATGAATTGAGGCAGGAAATATAATTTAGTATATAGAAAACAATAAATAATAGAATTTGGTTGAAATAAAGAAAAGTGATATGTAATAAACCTGGAAAACATTTCCTGAAGTTAGATTAAATGACAAACAGAAGAATTGATATTTTGTATTAAAATAAAATAAATTTGGAGCCTTTGAATCTTCTTGAGTGAAGGAATATGGTCTGACTTGCTCTTTAGAAAAATTGTCATGGAAGATCATAGTAGAATGGAGAGAGGCTGAATTTGTTGTCCGAAGGCTTTTATTCAAATCCTTCTTTTGTTGTGTACTAGATATGAATTTAAGCAAGTATCTCAGTACCTTAGTTTCTTTATCTGTAAGATGAATAGATTGGATAAAATGAGATCCCCTCTGATTCTGATATTTTATAATTCTGTGATCAATCCAAAGCAAATTTCCTTTATTAGTAAATAAGATGGTGAGATGTATTACCCTGTCAGATACCTTGTAAGTCAAAAGTTGTGATCTTCTGGTCTCTTGAATTTATAAAAAAAATCATGTTATTGCTTACATTAGTCTTGAGTCTTGTAACCTGATGATAATTGTACCACATGCTAATCATCTGTTCTAGATGTGAAACAGGAAAGTTGATCTGAACATTAATCACCTTCAATATTATACTAGATAAAGCAATCACCTGCTACAGAAAACTAGAACAACAATTACCATGTACTATTATATTTATCAGAGGGGCAGGAAAAAAGACCACTCAGTCATTATATTGGACCTGAATTTGCTTAAATGAACATCCTTCACACCTGTGCTGTAGCTCGGATTTTTCTCTCAATTAAACTCATGCTTGTCTAAAGTAATGAGGATTTGTGGGACAAGAGCAGAACATACACTAATGAAATCCCCTGCAGTCCAAAGGCATGAGGCAGAAAATGTTTCAAGGAAGGAATCACACAATCTGTTTTTAAAATTCTTTAAGAAGCAAACATTTAAAATCTCATTGTATATCAGATGTGAAATTGAAAATGAGTAATAAAAATCAAAGACTATTAAAGGCTGCAGCCTGGGCACAGGCCATGCAGAAAATAGGATGAAATATATATTTTTAATTAAAATGTGAAAATTTTATAAGGTTTAAAGTCTGATGTAAACATGGCTTGCTCAACACACTCTGTCTGATTATTATTATGCCCAGTTATATTTATAAATGGACTACTTTAAATAACTATCCAATTGGTAATTTCAGGCAAAACTCTTTGTTATGTATTATACCATAAATCCAGAATATTTAAAATCAATTTGTTTCAAAATTATTTAATAAAATACTTTCTATGAATAAAGTGTGGTGGTGTTTGCCTTTAGTCCCTATTATTCCTGAGCAAACTGAAGCTGATAGATATCTTGAATTTGGGAATTCTGAAAAAAAAAGACTGAAGCTACAAGAGGCAGGGAGGTATTCCAGAAATTTGGAATAGCTTATAAAATGAACTGTCAGGAAGTATAATTTAGCATATAGGAAACAATAAATGGGAGAATTCGGTTGAAATGTAAAATATATAAGAAGTGATATGTAATGAACCTGGAAAATTTTCCTGTTCAAGTTGATTAGGTGTCAATACAAAATCTGGAACAAATATGGTGACCTCTCTTCTCTTCCTTTCATCCAATGGAAATTTGCCAGACTGCTTAAAGAGGGGCAAATTGTCCCAGACTGGAAAAATGGAGCAACTTAAAGTTTCTTTAATAATCAGTATTAACATTGTATTTCCAAGTTGGGTTAGGTAGGGAAATATTATCATCAACATCATGATTGTTACAATACAGGAGCCACTTGCCAGTGGCTGCTGGAGGTATAAGTCAGACCTGTAGAATGGATCTCTTCATGTGAGAGGATGATGATGATGATGATACAAGGAGACTGAGAGGCACATCATCACCTGCTACATCCTAGTGGTCAAAAAACTTCTCTTAACTTTGACTAATGGTCAAACTTACAATCCACTGAATCATTTAGACTTCTTGGAATATATGTATACATACACACACACATACACACACATGACAAAACACATAGGTTTACAAACGAAACCAATTTATTAAAAAAAATTTATAACTTTAAAACATTGAAGTACTCCAGCTTAAGAAATTCTTGCTTTAGAGTAATAAAACCCATTTGCTATGAAATACATAGTTCTGTGATCTAGAGTGGTATTTTACCTGGAATCAGAGCAACTGGGGTTCAGATGTAGGATCTGATATTGAATATGTGATCACAGTAGTTGTCACTTCATCTCTATGTGTCAATTTACTTATTTAAAAATTGGAACTGTGATGACTGTAGTATTTAATTCACAATGTTGCATATCATCAAAGATAATATATGGAGAAAAACTGTAAACTTTAGAGTATAATATATATGTACATTATTAGTGAATTGGTAGCATCATCGTAACAAATTTCATTTTGAAATTGAGCGCAAGTGCTATTAGATGTGATTTATGTGTAGATAGATCACAAAATTTTTCATTTATGCCACTGCATAATATAGTTTGTTCCAAAGTATATTAATCTAGCAGACATTTTTTCTGCAAGTTATATTCTTAGAGACTTGTCTATATACAGGTTGAATGACTTGGCCAAAGTCAATCAACCAGGTTTTAGTAGCTTTGAATCTCTATCTATACTTCCTATTACTATGCTGCACTGAATCAATCAATCATTCAACCAACAAGGATTTATTAAGCAGTGAGACAAGCTTAATAAATACTTGCTGAGTGATATTCATTAATTAATTGCTACTCCTGGAAAACTACAGAGAGTTGGTGAATGTGACTTTTCCTTTCATTAATCCAGCCTTGCTTCCTCTCTAGAGATATTTCAGGGGAAGAATGGGGCAATAAATGGACTTCTTTTGTCACTCTACCTAGTCTTCCCTAATGATATCCATCAATCACCAGAGTTCTTCATTTAGTTCATCACTCTACTTTTAGTTCATTAATTCATAGATCTTAATTCATAACTTCAGAACATCAGCAGGAAGCTTTGATTCTCATTCCCTCCTGCCTTTATCCTTAATTTCTAATTCTTCTAAAATGCCTTTTTCTCTCTATATATGAATCTGCAAAGAATATGTAGGCTATAGCTATAAAGTTATAATACTAATAATAATTCATTTTAATAGAATGTTTTATCCTTTATAATGACATTTCCTTATAACAACCCTGTTATGTAGGTAATGCAGTATTATGAAAGTGATATATTTTAAGCAAGAATTTCAGTATATATGTATACAAATGAGCATTATTTCTTTCAAGACTTGAAATATTGGGGGAAAATATTTACTTATTGCAATAGTTTCAAATATTTCTTGGATTCCACTTTGGAGATGTAGTGAATAGAGGGCTAGCCTAGAAATTAAAGAGATTTGGTTTCTAATTCTGCGTCAGAGCCTTTCTATATGACTTTAGGTAAATCCCTTAAATTTTTTGTAACTCAGTTTTCTCATCTGTAATATGAGTGGGTTGTATTTTACTTGTCAGGTTCCTTTTAGCTCTAAATACATAGTACTAATTTTTGCTAGAACTTGTACATTTCTCTGATTTCAGTGTATTGCTATATATCAGTTATTAAAGGAAAAGAGGAAAAGTTGTTTGATTCCCAGATAAGAGATTAAATGACTTGGCCCAAACCCCATTTCTAGTAAATGGTGAAGCTGAGATATTAATACATGATTCCTAGTTCTAACTTGAGAACTTCTTGAACTTTAGCATTTTTTTTGGGGGGGGGAGGGAGAATCTAGTCAGTCAACTAAAATATTTATTAAACATTATGTTAGTCACTGTGTTATGCATGGTTTTTGCTCTAAAGGAGTTAATATTACAGTGAAAGAGACAACTCACTTGTAAGTGTGCACCTTTTTTTTTTTTTCCTTTTTTTTTTTTATTTAATAGCCTTTTATTTACAGGATATATACATGGGTAACTTTACAGCATTAACAATTGCCAAACCTCTTGTTCCAATTTTTCACCTCTTACCCCCCCACACACCCTCCCCTAGATGGCAGGATGACCAGTAGATGTTAAATATATTAAAATATAAATTAGATACACAATAAGTATACCTGACCAAAACGTTATTTTGCTGTAGAAAAAGAATCAGACTCTGAAATATTGTACAATTAGCTTGTGAAGGAAATAAAAAATGCAGGTGTGCATAAATATAGGGATTGGGAATTCAATGTAATGGTTTTTAGTCATCTCCCAGAATTCTTTTTCTGGGCATAGCTAGTTCAGTTCATTACTGCTCCATTAGAAATGATTTGGTTGATCTCGTTGCTGAGGATGGCCTGGTCCATCAGAACTGGTCATCATATAGTATTGTTGTTGAAGTATATAATGATCTCCTGGTCCTGCTCATTTCACTCAGCATCAGTTCGTGTAAGTCTCTCCAGGCCTTTCTGAAATCATCCTGTTGGTCATTTCTTACAGAACAGTAATATTCCATAATATTCATATACCACAATTTATTCAACCATTCTCCAACTGATGGACATCCATTCAGTTTCCAGTTTCTAGCCACTACAAAAAGGGCTGCCACAAACATTCGTGCACATACAGGTCCCTTTCCCTTCTTTATAATCTCTTTGGGATATAATCCCAGTAGTAACACTGCTGGATCAAAGGGTATGCACAGTTTGATAACTTTTTGAGCATAGTTCCAAACTACTCTCCAAAATGGTTGGATTCGTTCACAACTCCACCAACAATGCATCAATGTCCCAGTTTTCCCGCATCCCCTCCAACAATCATCATTATTTTTTCCTGTCATCTTAGCCAATCTGACAGGTGTGTAGTGGTATCTTAGAGTTGTCTTAATTTGCATTTCTCTGATTAATAATGACTTGGAGCATCTTTTCATATGACTAGAAATAGTTTCAATTTCTTCATCTGAGAATTGTCTGTTCATATCCTTTGACCATTTTTCAATTGGAGAATGGCTTGATTTTTTATAAATTAGAGTTAATTCTCTATATATTTTGGAAATGAGGCCTTTATCAGAACCTTTGACTGTAAAAATATTTTCCCAGTTTATTGCTTCCCTTCTAATCTTGTCTGCATTAGTTTTGTTTGTACAAAAACTTTTCAGTTTGGTATAATCGAAATTTTCTATTTTGTGATCAGTAATGATCTCTAGTTCTGCTTTGGTCATAAAGACCTTCCCCTTCCACAGGTCTGAGAGGTAAACTATCCTATGTTCCTCTAATTTATTAATAATTTCATTCTTTATGCCTAGGTCATGAACCCATTTTGACCTTATCTTGGTGTACGGCGTTAAGTATGGATCAATGCCTAGTTTCTGCCATATTAGTTTCCAATTTTCCCAGCAATTTTTATCAAACAGTAAGTTCTTATCCCAAAAGCTGGGATCTTTGGGTTTGTCAAAGACTAGGTTGCTATATTTGTTGACTGTTTTATCCCTTGAACCTAATCTATTCCACTGATCAACTAATCTATTCCTTAGCCAATACCAAATAGTTTTGGTAACTGCTGCTCTATAATATAATTTTAGATCTGGTACAGCTAAGCCACCATCATTTGATTTTTTTTTTCATTAATTCCCTTGAAATTCTTGACCTTTTGTTTTTCCATATGAACTTTGTTGTTATTTTTTCTAGGTCATTAAAATAGTTTTTTGGGAGTCTGATTGGTATAGCGCTAAATAAATAGATTAGTTTAGGTAATATTGTCATCTTTATTATATTTGCTCTCCCCTATCCAAGAGCATTTAATATTTTTCAATTGGTTAGATCAGACTTAATTTGTGTGGAAAAGTGGTCTTAATTTGCTCATAAGTTCGATTTTCCCTTGGCAGATAGATTCCTAAATATTTATATTATCAGTAGTTACTTTAAATGGAATTTCTCTTTGTAACTCTGACTGTTGGATTTTTTAGTGATATATAAGAATGCTGATGACTTATGTGGGTTTATTTTATAACCAGCAACTTTGCTAAAGTTGTGGATTATTTCTAATAACTTTTTAGCAGAATCTCTGGGGTTCTCTAAGTATACCATCATGTCATCGGCAAAGAGTGATAATTTGGCTTCCTCATTGCCTATTCTTATTCCTTTAATCTCTTTCTCAGCTCTTATTGCTATAGCTAGCGTTTCTAATACAATATTAAATAGTAACGGTGATAGTGGGCAACCTTGTTTCACTCCAGATCTTATTGGGAATGGTTGCAGTTTGTCTCCATTACATATGATGCTTACTGATGGTTTTAAATAGATGCTGCTGATTATTTTAAGGAAAAGTCCATTTATTCCTATACTCTCAAGTGTTTTTAATAGGAATGGATGTTGGTTTTATCAAATGCTTTTTCTGCATCTATTGAGATGATCATATGGTTTTGTTAATTTGGTTATTCTATGGCCAATTATATTGATAGTTTTCCTAATATTGACCAGCCCTGCATTCCTGGTATAAATCCTACTGATCATAGTGTATTATCTTGGAGATGATTTTCTGTAGTCTTTTTTGCTAATATCTTATTTAAGATTTTAGCATCAATATTGATTAGGGAGATTGGTCTATAATTTCTTTCTCTGTTTTCAGCCTACCTGGTTTGGGTATCAGTACCATGTCTGTGTCATAGAAGAGAATTTGGTGGGACTCCTTCATTCCCTATTTTATCAAATAATTTATATAGCATTGGGGCCAATTGTTCTTTAAATGTTTGGTAAAATTCACATGTAAATCCATCTGGTCCTGGGGATTTTTTCTTAGGGAGTTGTTTAATTGCCTGTTCTATTTCTTTTTCTGAAATGGGACTATTCAAGCAATTTACTTCCTCCTCTGTTAGTCTGGGAAGTCTATATTTTTGGAGGTAGTCATCCATTTCACTTAGGTTATCAAATTTATTGGCATAAAGTTGAGCAAAATAACTCCTTATTATTTCTCTAATTTCCTCTTCATTGGTGGAAAGTTCTCCCTTTTCATTTTTAAGACTACTAATTTCATTTTCCTCCCTCCTTTTTCTAATCAGATTTACCAAAGGCTTATCTATTTTATTGGCTTTTTCATAGAACCAACTCTTAGTTTTATTAATTAGTTCAATAGTTTTTTTACTTTCAATATTTTTAATTTCTCCTTTTAATTTTAGAATTTCCAATTTAGTATTTGATTGGGGGTTTTTAATTTGGTCTTTTTTTAGTTTTTTTAGTTGCAAGCCCAATTCATTAATCTTTTCTTTCTCTGTTTTATTCAAGTAAGCCTCTAAGGATATAAAATTCCCTCTTATTACCGCTGGCTGCATCCCACAAATTTTGGTATGATGTCTCATCATTGTCATTATCTTGAGTGAAATTATTAATTGTATCTATAATTTGCTGCTTCACCCAATCATTCTTTAAGATGAGGATTGTTTAGTTTCCAATTACTTTTGGTCTATTTCCCTAACTTTTTTGTTGAATGTAGTTTTTATTGCATCATGATCTGAAAAGAAAGCATTTACTATTTCTGCTTTCTTGCATTTAATTTTGAGGTCTTTATGTCCTAATATATGGTCAATTTTTGAATAGGTTCCATGAACTGCTGAGAAGAAAGTATATTCCCTTCTATCTCCATTCAATTTTCTCCAAAGATCCAACATACCTAATTTTCTAATATTCTATTACTTCTTTAATTTCTTTCTTATTTGTTTGTGGTTTGATTTGTCTAATTCTGAGTGCAAGGTTGAGATCTCCTACATTACAGTTTTGTTGTCTATTTCTTCTTGCAACTCTCTTAACTTCTCCTTCAGGAAGTTGAGTGCCATACCATTGGTGCATTATGTTTAATATTGATATTGCTTCGTTGTTTATACTACCTTTAGCAGGATGTAGTTTCCTTCCTTATCTCTTTTAATTAGATCAATTTTTACTTTTGCTTGATCTGAGATAAGGATGGCTACCCTACTTTTGACTTCACCTGAAGCATAATAGATTTTGCTCCAGCCTTTTTCCTTACTCTATGTATCTCCCTGCTTTAAATGTGTTTCTTGTAAACAACATATTGTAGGGTTCTGACTTTTGATCCAGTCTGCTATCTGCCTCCTCTTTATGGGGGAGTTCATCCCATTCACATTTATGGTTAGAATTATTAAATCTGTATTTCCTGCCATCCTAATAACCCCAGATTATGCTTTACTTATTCTTGCCTCCCCAGCCCTCTTTCCCCTTTTAAACTTATGTACCCCTCTTGTATCACGATACTTATCCTCTTTATAATCCCTCCCTCCCCCCCTTTGAGTCTTTCACCCTTCCTTTCCTTATTACTCTTTTCTTTTCCTTTTCTTCTCCCCGTTTTTAATGAGGCGAGAGATTTTCTCTAAAACAAATGTCAATTATTTTTCTTTGAGCCAACTCTGATGAGAGTAAGATTCACACAATGTTCCTCCCCCTCTCTAAATTCCCTCAGAGATGATAAGCTTCCTTAGCCTCTTTGTGGGATGTGGTTTCCCTCTTTTTTATCCCTCCTTCCACCTTATTCTGCCATCATCCCTTTTCCATTCTACTTCCCTTTTTATGTTATATCAGTACAATCAAATTAGCATGTATTCTTTTGTATATCCACAACGAAATACAATTCTCAAGAGTTATTTTTACCTTTTCTGCATCTCTTGGGTTCTATTCTTGGAGAACAAATTTTTTGTTTAGTTCTGGTTTTCTTCAGAAACAAATGGAATTCATTTGTTTCATTAAATGTCCATCTTCTTCCCTGGCAGAAAATGCTCAGCTTAGCTGGGTAGTTTATTCTTGGCTGCATCCCAAGTTCTTGTGCCTTTCGAATATCATATTCAGGCCCTTCTTTCCTTTAATGTAGAGGCAGCCAGATCTTGGGTGATCCTTATTGTGGCACCTCAGTATTTAAATGGTTTTGCTTAAAATTTTTCCTTAATCTGATGGTTCTGAAATTTTGCCACAATATTCCTTGGGTTTTATTTAGGGTTTCTTTCAGAAGTGTTCGATGAATTCTTTCAATACCTTTTACCTTCTGATTCTATTACATCTGGGCAGTTCTCTTTGATGATTTCTTGTAAAATAGTATCTAGGCTCTTTTTTTCATCATAGTTTTCAGAGAAGTCCAATAATCCTCAGATTATCTCTCCCAGATCTATTTTCCAAGTCTGTCGTTTTGCAAGTAGATAATTCATGGTTTTCAGTTTGTCAATTTTTCTTTTTGCTTGACTGATTCTTGCTGTCTCAATGAATCATTAGTTTCTATTTGTTCAGTTCTAATTTTTAAGAATTATTTTCTTCATTAGCTTTTTACTTCTTTCTGTATATGTCCAATTGAGTTTTTAAATATATTGTTTTGGTCTGGAATTTTTTTCCATTTCACTAATTTTTTCTTAGTGAATTATTTTCTTTTCAATTCACAGATCCTACTTTCTTGATGTTCTTTGTCTTTTCAATTCACGGATCCTACTTTCTTGCGAGGTTCTTTGTCTTTTCAATTCACAAATCCTACTTTCTAGTGAATTCTTTATTTTCCATTTCACAATTCTTACTTTCCTAGATTTTTTTACTTTTTCAATTCGTATTTCAGGAAGTTGTTGCTCTCTTGTAAGGCTTCTCTTTCCTTTCCCCATTTATCTTCTAACTCTCTTTTGAGACTTTTAATGGTCTCTTCTTGAGGAGCATCATGTAAAGGAGGACAGTCTGATGCATGTTTGCTGTTTGAGGTCTCTTCAGGTTTGCTGACCTGCTGTTTTCTGCATAGAAGCTGTCGATCGTTCTTTTCATCTTTTTATTCATGTTTTAAAAGCCTTTGGGTAGGTCTCCTGCTGAGGGGTTACCAGCTTCCTCTGCAGAGCAGGGAAAGATGTAAACCGATTTCCGGCTCTGAGGTATGGGAGTGCTCTGTGAGAGTTTTCCCTTCCCCCAACAGGAAGTGGATTCAGTACTGGCCGAGCTATCGAAGTGCCCAGTTGGGCTGAGTGGGTTATCGATTGCCCTCGGCTAGAGACTAAGGGGTGAAAGTGTCACTGCCCCAGGCCGGAGCCTCTTGTGGGACTGTGAGTATTAGCAGCTGACTGCAGACCGCAGACCAACCCGAACTCTGCCCCAGTGTCTCTGCCCGATGCAAATCGGCCCTGGAAAAGCTCTATGGCCCCAAGCCGAGCTCCCCACTGCGCAGATTGGAGGCTAACCCGGGCTGTGTCCTCCTGCCGTGCAGGATCACAACTGCCCCAAGGAAAAGCCCCATGCTGCAGGTTGGGGCTGCGAGCTTGTGCTGAGATCTGTGCTTTCAATTTCGGTTTGAGACTCTCCTCGGAACCTAATTTCTCTCCCAGTCTGCCCTGATCTCCCCCCTGGCCCCGGAACCAACCTTTTTTTGGCGAGACTGCAGAGTTTCTTCGGCCGGTGAGTTGTTCTACTTCTTATCTTTACGAATTGTAGCAGTCAAGACTATTTTTGAGGCTCGATATAATATTGATAAAGAGGGTAAGAGAAGAGCTTAGAAAGTCGCGTGTGTCTTCTCCGCCATCTTGGCTCCGCCCCAAGTGTGCACCTTAAATCATCAAACATTTATTAAGCGCTTGCTGTATAGCAGAAACAGAGCTTACTTTAAGGATACAAAGAAAAGTGAAAAGCGGTACAGTCAAGATGATGGAGTAATGGGAATCAAAATAGTGAGCCCTATTCATTCCCTCTCAATTAAAAAAAATATCATCTGAAGAGATCTAGATAAAATCCTGATAGGGAAAACAAAGAAGCTATAGTGAGTCATTTATTCAGTCCAGTTCTAAATAGGAAAACAGAAAGAAAGATCTTTAAAAATGGAAAGGTAGGGTCTAATTGAAAGTAGATGCAGAGGGAGATTTTCTGGGGCAGAGCAAAAATACCTAGATCAGAGAAAGCAATACTGCCATGATCACCCAGAATTCTTTATATAAACAATTTTAGTACCTCAAATCAAATTCTGGAATGGCAGAACCAACAAAAGTTGATGGTGATGTATTCTTCAAGTCCAAGATGACATTGGAAGTCAGAAGTAGAGTTTGTGATACAGGGGTGGACACTAGATTGGAACCCATGTGGTTGCAACACTGTTAGTAGTAAAAGCAGTAGCAATAGCTTTGGCAGTTCTTAAACCAGAGTGGGTAAGGATATCACACAAATACTCAAAGAGATTACAGGGAACATTGAGACTAGGAATAGATATAAAATAGGGCACTGTTTGTCAACTTTGTTACTTATATACACTTCTAGGTCACAGTTCAAAGATGGGGAGAAACACCTTCAGTCATGGTGTTGCAGGGGCCCCCAAACCAGTATCAGTTGAGGCTGAAAAGGATCAAGGGCCCTTTCTGGCTAAGGACCGGCAAGTCTAGAACAAGAGAGCAGTAACCACCTCTTCTCTCAGATCATATCACTTTGGAAGTATCTTAAATCTCTAAACCCCCAAAACTGGCTCTGAAAACAACCATACAAAAATCCCTGAAGCATAAAACAGTACTCTTTCCCTACCTTCACTCCCATGCTAGTAACAGAGTCTACTTTACTAGTAACTACTGTTTACTAGGAACTACTGTTACTAGGAACAGAGTGAACTTTAAAATAAAGTTCAAAAATAAGATATAGGCTAAGAAATGTATAAACAATAAACACAACATACTTGAACATAAAATGTTATATGGTAACAGGGGAGATCGAGACACAAACTCAGAAGAAGACCATGATTTCAAAACAATATTGCCAAAGCCTCAAAAAGAAAAAAAGTGAATTGGACACAATAAGAATTTCTGGAAGAACTAAAAATGATTTCCAACAATGAGAGATGAGGAAGAAATTGAGTAAAAAAAGAGAGGAGGAATAAAATCATGAAAGGTTGGTAACATCTAATATCCACATTTCTAATAATTCTATTATGCTCTCTTAGAATGCTTGCTTCATATTTAACAAATTTTGTGAGATATTAGAGATTAGGTTTGATGAGAGTGGGAAGAGGGAACTTCTGAATCACTGTTATAAGAAAGAAATACAAATTTATATAACATTTGCTACTTGCCAGGAACTCTGCTGAGCATAGGAAATAGAATTTGCTTTGATTTCTCACAACAAAATGGCAAAATAGATGCTGTTATTATCTATACTTTACAGTTAAGAAAATTGAAGTAAACAAGTTAAGAAACTTAACCAGGATGATATGGCTAGTAAGTGTAGGAGATTTGAACTCAGACTCTGTCTGACTCCAGACCCAATTCTACTCATTATACCACTCAGATTCCTAAGATTGGGATAATATGAAGACTAAGTCCAGGCACTAATTAGTTGTTTGTTGAGTTGTCAAATGATCCAACCATTATGGAGAGCAATTTGGAACTGTCTAGAGAACTAAAAAGTCTGTGTACTCTTTCATCCAGCAGTGTCACCACTAGACCTGTATCCCAAAGAAATAGTAAGAGGGAAAAGGATCACATGTGCAAAAATATTTGTAGCCACTCTTTTAGTAGTGCCAAGGTAAAATTGAATAGATGCTCCTTGATTGAGAAATGGTTAAATAAATCATGGTATATTAATACAATGGAATATTATAGTTCTATAAGAAATGATGAACAGGCTGATTTCAGAAAAGCCTAGAAAGACTTATGAACTGATGCTGTGTGAACTGAATCGAACCAGTAGAACATTGTACTAACAAATAGCAAGATTATATGATGATCAACTATGATAGAATTCTTCTGAGAAATCCAGTGATCCAAGACAATTATAATAGACTTGTAATGGAAAATGCCATTCACATCAAAAAGAGAACTAAGGAAACTGAATGTAGATCAAAGCATATAGTGTTATCACCTTTTAGTTGTTGTTTTTGTTTATTTTTGTTTTCTCATATGTTTTTTTTTTCTTTTTTTGGTCTAATTTTTATTGTACAACATGATAAATACAGAAATATGTTTAAAAGTATTATATAGGTATAACCCATATTATATTGTTTGCTGCTTTGTGGAGGGGAGAGGTAAAGGAGAAAGGAAGGGTGAAAATTTTTTCTTCCTTCCCTCCTTCCCTTCCTCTCTCTTTTCCCTTCCTCCCTCCCCTCCCTTCCTTCCCTTCCTTCCTTTCTTTCCCTTCCCTCCTCTCCTTCCCTTCCCTCTCTTCCTTCCCTCCCTTCTCTCTCTTCCTTTCCTCCCTTCCTCTTTCCCTCCCTTCCTTTCCTTCTCTCTTTTCCTTCCTTCCTTCCTCTCTTCCTCCTTCCCTTCCTCCCTCCCTTCCTCTCTCCTTCCTTCCTTCCTTCCCTCTCTCTCTCACTTCCTTCCTTTCATCTTTCCTTCATTGTTTCCTTCTTTTTTGTCTCCCTTTCTCCCCACTCCCTCTAACTAATAAGATATATATATATATATACATATATATATATATATGTATGTATCTTATATCTTTTTCAAGTTAATGGTGTTTAATAAAAATGGAGACATAATGCTACTCAGCATTACTAGATTCTTAAAGGACATTAGTAGGTCATGTTGGTGTTGTACTTCTCACACCATCTCTATCTTAATCATCTTATGATGTGCATAATGACACAGAAATGGGAACAACAGCAGAGAACTCAGGACAATAATGTTTTTTTTTTTAATTCTTATGTCTTAAGATGATTACCAATTGTATAAAGTCAATGCATGTAATAATACAATTAGTGATTTATGTGGCTAGATTTAAGTATGCAAAGATAAGCATGTTAATTTCTAATAAGAAAAAATGGCAAAAAGATTAGAATATAAAGATCTAAGTTATAGAACAGTTTAAAATATTCAATTAGGGTATAAATCAGATGAACAACTCCATAAAGAAATCTTAATTTAAAAACAACATTCTCCTAATCTTACAAGAAACTTATCTTCCTGAACCAGGATATGAACTCTACAAACTAAATATATGGTAAAATTGTTCAACCCTCTACTGATTTAAAAAGAAAAAGAGAAAAAAGCATGATTAATGATTTACTGAAGATGGAACTTTGTTTTCTAGAAAAATAAAAGCATTGAAGATAAGGATGGAGGAAATATTAGAAAATTCATGAGATGAACACTGCCATATTCATTATTTAGCTCTCATGAAAGTAATGATCAAGTACAGTCACAATCCCCTAACTACATCCTTCATCTAGTATTGCACTTTTAAGGGTTGCTCTGAAATGGCAGGCATTTTATTTACAGCAGTCACAAACCAAAGAGAAAAAAAATCATACCATGTGAAAATGATACCACAAAGAAACAACTTTAGATTATGTTTTTAGAGACTTGTCAGAAGTGCAAATCACAGAAATGCAAATGGAGCTATATATGGCACTTTTAAAAACCAACAACAACAACTTCTTTAAAAATGGTTTGTTGTTTTTCTGCTTTAAAAAATCAATCCCATCCACAGATTCATCCAGTAGGGCAAACCTTATACATTCTTTGACATAATCTACTCACATTGCTACTATGTAAAAATGAAAAAAAAAACTGTATAATGTATCTTCAAGCATCAGAGATTAAATCATTTTGCCTTGCAATTGCAGGAGAGAGAATAGATGAGAACTGATAGGAAAGTGTTTAGGGAGATGAATGGGAATGGAAGAATCTTTGTAGTTCTCTCTGCCATGCAGTGGAACAAGGTTTAGAGTAAAAATACTAAATCTTTTTACTATAAAAAATAAAGAAAAATCAAGAGTTGAATTTTTTTTCCTGGGGAAAAAATAGACCATTGCCCTAAACTGATTCTTCCCAGAAATTATTCAAAATTGAAAAGAAATGAACTTGAGGAATGAAAGATAATTGAACAGAGTTAAAACACACAGGCCAAGTGAACAACAAATGATTGTAGGGAGAATATTCCCTGAATGAAGGAATTGTGGCACTGAAATGCAATTTCAATGAAATTATTTAGGAAAATCAGGAAAAATGTATTAGGGAAATGTTATATGTATGTGTATGAACACATACACACATATACATTATTCAAAGGGCAAAATGTCTATGGGGAGTAATTTTACATGTGATAAAGCCATCAATGCTTTTTCTTATTTCAGTGCTTCAAAAGATTCATAACTTTACTTGCTGGGTAACTCCATCCCCCAAAGCTCTCAACATTCTTGATAAAACATGTTATAGTTACTTCAAAGAATTCCAGTTAGAAGAGACCCCAACAGCAATTCTGTTCAACCCATAAAGGCAAAATTATACAAAAATAATATATAAAAGAATCCCTTCTATAAGATACCCAGACCTTGGCCATCTTGGATTAAGGCCATCTTTGAATGAAGACCTTTAATGACAGGAAACCTATATAGTCCATTTGTACAGCTATAATTGTTAAGAAAATTTTCCTGACATCTTTGAGGGTAGGCATGATATTTTTGCATTTGTTTGTATTGTTAAGACTTACTACAGCACCTGGCATATAGTAAGTACTTCATAAATATTCTTTGCTATATTACTAATTGATATTAAATCTAAATTTGCTTCTTTTCAGTTTCTTATTACTTTAACTTCTGCTTTGGGGGTTAAAAAAGGTTCAATCTCATCTCTATTCCACTTGATAAATCTTCACTTACTTGACATTAGCTATCATAGCTTCCTTATTTCTTCTCTTCACTATATCAAAAGATTCCCAGTGACTTTTGACAAATTTTCAAGTTGATCTTACCATTATCTCTAGTCAGTCAATCAATTTCATCTATTCTACTATAAATTTAACGGTCCAATACTTGGAATCAGGAAGACATGAGTTCATATACTTCCTCAGACATCTACTAGCTGTGGGATCCTGGATAAGTCACTTAGTGTAATGGCCTGAGGTTTGAGTTGATTCACTGAGGTCCCAAGTACTTGAGGCTAAATAGTAATTGGGCTATACTCTATTAATATACATGATTGGATAAAGAATGGTCCCTGCCCACTCTCCGTGCAAGTCCTGATGTGTTGTATAGGAAATAACGATTTTGGTGGGTGGAGGCAGAGAGAGAACAGGAAGAGAAGCTGGGGAGATTGGGCCTGTTCTAGACCTGAGCTGCTGGTTGGTGGCTGCTGGTTGAGCTAGCTTCTTGACTCAGGCTGCACACATTGCTATCCTGATTCTCTCTTCCACCTGATCCTTCTTCACTGAAGAATAAAGACTGACGGTTTTCCCTAACCTGAATTCCTGACTCTGCTGATTTAAAAATACAAATCTTTCACATTTGGCCCAACGGTGGGAACCAAGAACTAAAGAAGTCTCTGGTGACCAGGAACTTGGGTGAGTATTGTTAATAGACAATAAGGAACTTATTTTCTTAAAAACTAAACCAGTAATCTTTTTTTTTTTTGGCTAAAATGGGACAAATGTAAGTAAAGACTCTCCATTCCTGCCCCTAACCCCACCCAAGAGTGGTGCTATAGAAAGCATGCTTAGCTGATAGAAATACATGGGTTACTTATAACTTGGGAACAGGTGCAAGATTTGTGGGTATATTAAACTGCATCTCCCTTGGTTTGTAGAGGAGGGAGCAGATCTCTTGAGATAACTTCCAGGTTGGACAAGAGATGTCCATGCATTTCAGAGAATGTGGTCCTCATTCAATTTCCATCGAGGCATTTTATTTATACAATATATTTCAGTTAGCACTAAGAAACCCTATCCCTAGAAGAAAGAAAAAACCCGTGGCTCCTTCTACTCCTTCTCAAATTAGCCATAATATTAAGGAAGAAGACAATGAAGAGATTAATGACCATATCCCCACAGGGCATGGAGACTTTTGAGCAAGGGTGTGGTGACCTTCCCCTCAGGAGGCAGCTTCAGCCCCACCCCCAGGAGCAAGGATTGACTCTCCTCCACCAACTCCACTCTCCGGGATGGAGGGAGGAGGGGCAGTGGGGGGGGCAGTAACAGCACCAGCACCCCCCCCAGCATCCCCAGTATCCAATTTGAGTAGGCTGCAAGAGGGCTTAATGAGGCCAAAGAAAAGGGCATGGACATCCAGGAGCTTCAGCCACTTATCTGTCCTGTAATTTCCCAGTCTAATGCCCTCAGGTCAACAAAGTCGAAGATACGCCCCTTTTAATGTAGAAATCATTAAGATCTTAAAAGGCTTGACTATTTATGGGCTACATCAGCTTATGTTAAGATGCTATACAGAATTTGCTTTTGAAATCTTGACTCTGATGACTGGAAATCTATAGCAAGGGTATGCTTAGAACCTGGACAAAATTAATGTGGCTTTCTGAATATAGTGAGCCTGTAGGACACAACCAACAAAATAGTCAAATGTTGTTCATGCTGGATCCCTATGACCTACTACAAGGTATAGGTCCATATGCAGACGTCAAGACAAATTAATTATTCAGTAGCAGATATGAGCAAATTGTTGCTAATGCTATCAAAGGTGGGCTGATTCCAAAAAAATGACAAAGGTGAGGCCTTCACAAAATAATGCAAGGGCCAGATGGGCCCTTTGGTTGATTTTGGGAGTTTGCAGACTGCTATCAAAAGAACTAATGGGGAAAATCCATCAACAGATGTTTTAATAAGGCAACTTTCTAAGGAAAATGCTAATGAGGTGTACAGGAAGGATTATATAGGACTGCACAAGGATGCTCCTTTAGAGGAGTTCATAAAGACGCTGTGCCACAGTGGGTACAAATGCCTTTTATAGCCAGACTATGATGCAGACTTCCCAAGATCCCAACATGGGTAGACAGGGTCCCTTCCGGCAAGGGACTTCTAGAGAGATACGTCAATGCTTTCACTGTGGTAAAGTAGGGCATCTGAAAGCTCAATGTTGGTATAGAGGCAGAGTGAGAAAACAGGGTGGGAGAACAAGACCCAATATCCCATGTCCAAATGCAACAGAGGCTTCCATTGGGCCTCAGAATGTAGACAGGTTCAGGAACGGGATGAGGGGCCCAGCCCAGGCCCCAGGCAAAAACACTTGGGGCATGATGGCAGCCAATGGTGCACCGAGAGTGCCTAGACGGCCAATACCCCAATATGACCAATCAGCCAGGAAGTATGATGGCAGAAAGGGATTACACAATAATCAGCCAGGAAGCAACCTGATGGGAGAAAGGGATTACAATTAGGAGAATAGAATGTATGTAGCTGAGACAACTGAGATACCCTGAGAGGTGAAATCTGTTCCTCTCCAGCCTAGGATCCCTTGCCTCCAGGCACAAGTAGGCTTGACCATTTTACCTCCTGAGAGTAACAAAACAGTGTCCATCCACATACTGATGTGGGAAACTGGGGAATGTAGATAATATCCAAGTCACCAATACAGGCAGACAATGTGTGACTTATCACCCAGGAGAAATAGTAGCATCAGGTTTACTCATACAGAATCCTAATAAGCAGCCTGGTGATAGTCACCCAGATTCTGATTCCAGATCACAAAATCCAGCAATTTACTGGACAGCAGCTGTAACAACTGACCGACCTATGCTCACAATCTATATAAATGGCCTTCCATTGGAAGGATTGGTAGACACTGGGGCAGATCGGACGGTCATTAGAGCTGCTATTGATCCAGCTGAATTTAGTGCTGCCCCTATGAGATGGACTTTTGAAGGCAAAACAGGAGTTTTTACTCCTTTTATAGTTGAAAACCTACTCGTCTGGGAAGAGATGTTTTACAGCAATTGGGTTAAAAATGAGTACTTGGTTTTTAAGCAGGGCTGCTGTTGAAGGCCTGCCAACACTTTCACCTATTCCTATCCAATGGAAAACTGATACACCAGTGTGGATAGAGAGTCCTTAAGTAAAGATAAAATTCCAGGCCTTATTAGATATAGTACAGGAACAGCTTGACCAAGGACACTAAACCTTCTCTAAGTCCTTGAATTCCCCAGTGTTTGTTGTGAAAAGAAATCTGGAAAATGGAGGATGTTAACGGATTTAAGAAAAGAATGAACAGATGGAAACTATGGGAACTCTTCAGCCTGGACTTCCATCTCCTACTCAGTTGCCTAGAGAATGGCCTCTTTGGGTCATAGATATTAAGGATTGTTTCTATTCTATCCTCTGGATAAGAAGGATATGAAAAGATTTGCTTTTCAGTGCCCAGCGTTAACTTAGCTGAGCCTTATAAAAGATATGAATGGACAGTTTGCCACAGGGAATGAAAACAGCCCTACTATGTGTCAAATGTATGTTGTGCTGCTCTTGTCTAAGAAAGCATTCCCAAAAGTTAATGCTATTACATTACATGGATGACATTTTGGATGTGCACCTGAGGAACAAATGTTAGAGGCATGTCTACAAAAGACCATAGAAACACTAAGGAATTACAAATTATACATAGCACCAGAAAAATTCAAAGACATGCTCCTTTTCAATATTTAGGATATGAAGTATACCCTAAGGTGCTTACAGTTCAAAACCTCCTTAAGAACAGAAAAGCTAAACACATTGAATGATTTTCAGAAATTGATAGGAGATATCCAATGGATGCGACCAGTTAGGTTTGACTACCTATCAGTTACAAACGTTATATGACATTTTAAGGGGAGACAGTGCTTTAAATTTACATGCCAGCTTACAAAAGAAGCCTAGAGGCTTTTGAGAGAAGTTGAACTGGCTTTATCCAATGTGGTTGAAAAGTCACTCAAAAATCCTTTTGAGATATCAGTTTTGCCAACAAGAGGCACCTACAGCAGTCCTTCATCAAGGACACAGTGTGATAGAGGCGTGAACCTCCTGGCACAACCAGAACAAAGCCTTACTTCCTTACCTGTGCTTGTGGCTAGAATTTTATTAAAGGCCACTTAAGCGAGCAGTACAATTATCTGGACAAGACATGACAAGATATACACCTTTTTATACTAATAACAAATTAATTGTGTTGTGAGACCATCCCAGAGTGGCAAATTTTATTAGCCATGGCTCCAAATTTTATACATGGGTCTCCATTAAAGATAACTAGACTATTACATAATTGGCGATGGATTCTTGAAGAAAAAGTTTCTAAAGTTCCTCTTAAAGGACCAACTCTCTTTATGGATGCATCAAACATAATTTGTGCTGTGTACCTCAGATCTAACTTATAAAGAAAGTATTCAGAACCCTTTTCAATCCACTCAGCAGAATGAACTGTATGTGATCATTCAGCCCTTACTTATTATCCAGGAGACATAAAATAATATCTGATTTTTATTCAGTAGGTGTGGTACAAAGAATTGCCACAGCCCAAATAAAATTTGTAGCCTCTAATATATATCAGCTCTTTAAGAACTTCAAGAGCAAGTGAGAAAGCATCCGGTAAGATCTATATATTACATGTCCATTCTCATAGTGGACTTCAGGTCCTATATTTGATGGCAATTAAAGGCAGATAGCCTTCTAACTATGTTGGTCAATACCCTTTGTTCCAAGAAGCTCAGGCATCTCATTCTAAATATCATCAGGCTGCTCGAGCTTTACGTTTACAATTTGGAATACCAAGAGAGGAAGCTAGGAGCATAGTAAAGCCTGTATGGCTTGCCTTCCTTTCCACGCTCCTACACTGCCTCCAGGGAAGAACCCTCGTGGTTTGAAACCAATGAAATCTGGCAAATGGATGTGACCCATTATAAATCTTTTGGTCGTCTGTCTTTCATCCATGTTGTGGTAGACACCTTTTGGGATTCACTTTTGCAATGCCAGCAGCAAAAGAGACAGCCGAGTGGTCACTGAATTCCTCATACAAGATTTCATTATGGTGTGCCACAAGCAATAAAACAGACAATGGTCCTGCTTATACTTAAAACATTTTTACACTTTTGTGCACAGTATAAGATTTTAACACCACGGGTATACCTTTTAATCCTCAAGGACAGGCAATAGTGGGAGGAGAAATAGATATTAAGAGGCTCTCCAAAAACAAAAGAAAGGGGGAGCCACAGGTAACCCTAGAGAACTTCTAAATCTAGCTCTTTATACTATTAACTTTGATTTTTGACAAAGATGCACTGGCTCCGGCAGACAGGGTTTTTATAATGCACCGGAAGGTCAGTGTCCAAAGGAGCAGCTTCACTATCTTTAGATAATCGCCAGGTAATTGGAGAGACCCAGAAGTTGTGAAATGAAAGGACCAGATAGGCTAACTGCTTTGGGGAGAGGTTTGCTTGTATCTCTACAGGTGGAGAAGGAATCAGATGGGTGCAACGAGCCATATCCGCTTTGTCCATCGAGAGAGAGGAGCAGACCCTTGAAACAAAGGAGAAGACCCAAGAAATATCAGGTGGTTCTGTTGCTGATTGTGCTACCATTGAAAGAGCGTGGGTTATGGCGTTTGATCATGGACATCAAAGATTGTTGGACTTCAAAACCCTGAGGAATCATTGGATTCTGAGCCATAGGATGAAAACTCTTTGGAATCATTGGATTCTCTGGAAATGTTAAGACTGTTACAACACTTAAAATTGCTGGAATCATGGATTCTTATACATAAAAAGACTTTTGGACATCAAAATCAGGGGGACTTGGATTCCCTGACATGTGAAGAGTGGACAATAGGTTGGTTTGGACTATCTTTGGCTGTGAAGAAGGTGATGTGTGATGTTGTTTATCCCACCTTCTAGGACTTCTGGTGATCTTTCCACCATGTTGATTTATATTGTTTGCTATTCCTACTTGTGTGTAAAATTCAGTTTGTTATATATCGAGCCTGGCACTTGACTGAGGGGAGGGCATCCTAAGTTTTAGTGTGTGTTGTGTAATTACTCCCATGCTGATGGGTTTGGTACAATAAGACCCTTCAGCCCAGAAACCGCAACAACCCCCATTTCCTTTGGTGCTTTTCTCTCCTTCCTGAGATGTCAGTGGGCATGATCATCTCCTTTTAGTGCTTCACGCCTTTTTCTGGAGAAGTCAGGAGGTGTGATCACCTTTTCGTGCTTTCACCTCTTCCTGAGAAGTTAGGGAGGGTGTGATCACCTCTTGGGGCTCTGACCCTTGAGGAGTCAGGGATGGCATGACCACCTGTGTTCTAAAAATAAAAGAAAGGGAGATGTAATGGGCTGAGGTTTGAATTGATGACTGAGGTCCCAAGTAGTGAGGGCTAAATAGTAATTGGGCTATACTCTTTATATACATGATTGATAAAGAATGGTCCTGCCACTTCCGTGCAAGTCCTTGTGTTGTATAGGAAATGACGATTTTGGTGGGTGGAGGCAGAGAGAAGAAGAGAAGCTGAGAGATTGGGCCTGGTTTCGAGACTCAAGTGCTGTTGTGTGGCTTGGTTGAGTAGTTCTTGACTAGTAAACATTGCTATCGCCGATTCTCTTCCACCTCCGATCCTTCTTCACTGAGAATAAAGACTGACGGTTTTCCCCTAACCTGAATTCCTGACTCCTGCTGATTTATAAATACACGATCTTCACAACTTAGTCTCAGTTTCTGCTGCTGTGCAATGGCATTATAATAGCATCTAGCTCACGGGTTTATTATAAGGATTGAATGAGATAGCACATGGAAAGCACATGGCCAAATTTGAAGCATAGTATACTATTGCTGTTATTCCTTTTCTTTTAATTACTTAATATCTTCTAGATCTACTGTTTGTCCTTATGATGACCTATAGTCTCTGAGTAGGTCTCTTTCTTCTCTCAGTGATCTCTTAGGTTTTTACTTCTGTTCTGATTTCACTACTTCTTAGTTTTAACCTTATAGTTAACAATTTCATCTATAGACTGTCCTCTGTTCTAAATCTCTTGTCCCTTTATCCCATCACTTCTTTTTTTTTTTTTTAATTATATAGCTGTTCTGACTGGGTCCACTATAAATTTGTATTATCTAATTTCTAGGGAGCCCACACTATAGCAAGGCCATTCTTTTATTTCGCTCAAATTGATTTTTTTCCTCTCTTTCTTCCAAGTTCCAATACTCTCTCTTCTTTTCCTTACAACAGATAATCTGTTGTAATCCTTTATTGATAGAATAATAAAAACTATTTGCTGAATGTTTCTACTTTTCTCCTATTCCACATGTAAAAACCTCATGAAATCATCCTTTGTTTTCTTTTTTTTTGGTTCAATTCCTGAAGAAGTGGTTTCTCTTATTCCCAGTAAGATTTACCCCAACTTTGCCTTATATTAATTTCCTCTGGTAATTTGTTCTCATAATTATCAATATCTCTATGGCCTTTCTTTAATTACCATTTTTCCTGACCTATTACTTCTTCCCTATTGCTTACAAACATATTCAAGAATCCTATCATTAAAAAATATTGAGTTGGCCTTAGTTTTGAATCATTTGAAACCTCTGCTTTCTTCAGCAGACAAACGTTTAGAAATAATATCTCCATTTCCTCTTCTCTTGTTCAGTTTTAAAATCCTTATAATAATGCTTTTGAACTCATCATTCAAATGAAACTCTTTTTAAGTTATCAACAATCTGGATCTACAGGCAACTGTAGTTAGTCCTTCATTCTCAAAGAGGACCATGGCATCAGAGAATTGATACCGTGACATACAAGTGAATTGGGTTGAAGTAAAGGAAATCTGTGCAAGATCAGTTGCCTCACTTTCCCCTCCAGAGCCATTTGGGTCCACTGACAAAATATGGATCAAGATGACTGGAGAAGGCCCTGGATGAAATGGGAGCCATTGACCTTTTTAAGCTAATGTCTTCAACAAGGACAGGCAGCTGGTGGTGCAGTGGCCGGGCCTGAAAATAGTAAGATCTGAGTTCAAATCTAGCCTCAGATACTTTAGCAATGTGTCCCTAAGTAAGTCCCTTAACTTCTGCCACAGTTTCTTACCTATAAAATGATGATAGTTACTTCCCTTACAGTGTTGTTGTAAAGATTAAAAGACATAATATTTATAAAAGCACTTAGCATAGTACCTGGCATGTAGTCAGTGCTATATAAATGATTATTCATTCCTCTTTCCTCCATTCTTGTGGTCATCCTCTTATCAGTTGTCATTCTTTTGATCTCCATATTCGCTATACTTTCCTGAATACTTTCCCCTCTGTGAATTTTATGACTTTGATGTCTCTTGGTTCTAATATTCTCTGGTACAATAACTGGTACATTAATAAATACTTGATGATTGATGGGTTATCTTGCTTCTTTTTATATTTTCTTGCTGGATCTCCATGCATGTCTCATTTCTTATGCATGAGTTTTCTACAGGATTTTTCCCTGGGCCTTCTCTATCTACTCTCATTGTTTCCATAAGTTTCCATGTGTTTGAATATTATGTCAATACCGATGACTTCTAGGTCGATTTGCCTAGATCTCTTGAGTTCAAATCTCATATCACAGAATTTCTACTGAAAAATCAGACATTTTTCATTAAATGTCTGATAGACACTTTAACTCTACACATCTAAAAGTTTGGCTCATTATCTTTGTCCCCAAATCCTTTCACCTTTCTGGCATCCAATTTTTGTTAAGGGTGCCACAATTGTTCCAGTTTTTCAGTTTCACAACTTTGGAGTCATCTTCTACATGCTGCCTAACTAGTTGCCAAGTCCTATCTATGCTCTCTCCACAATCTCTCTTTTTAAAATTATTTATTTTATTCTGGATTTAAGAAATAAAACAAGCATCTCCACAAAATTGTAGAATAGGGGAAAATGTACATGAAACTGCAAATCTGTTGTGTATAACTTGCTATTCCTTTTAAATATATAAGAAAGTTATTATATAATTTTCTTTTCACCCCCCCTTTTTTTTTTTGCTCTCCTCCTTCCTATTGTTTGCTCTTCATTCTTAAGAACAGCCTCCCAAGTCCTGTCATCCATTTTCTATATGATACTATGCTTTTGACCTCTCTTTTTAGTATTATTCTTTCATCTAAAATTACATTGTATTTATTGTGTATAATATTTTTTAATAATTATCCATGTTCATAGTGATTCCCCTCCCCACCAGTACAATGTCCTTTGAAGACAGAGAGTGTTCCTTTGAGTACTTTTTATCTTTGGCACTTGGAACAGTGATCAACACTAAGTGTTTCAAATGATTGCAAATGAAAAAGCCAAGTGATTCAGTGAGAGAGTACTAAACTTAACAGCCAGGAAGACTTGAATTCAAATTTGTCTCAGAACCTTCTAAGATAGATGAAGCAGGACAAATCACTTGATCTCTCTCTGCTTCACTTGCATCATTTGTAAAATGAGGATAATAACAATACCCACTTCCCAAGGTTGTTGTGAAGATCAAATCAATAAAATGTAAAGTGCTTTGCAAACCTTAAAATGCTTTATAAACGCTAATTTATATGCATACATGACCAGAAAATGAAACCAAATATCCAGGGACAGAGGCAATAGCTGAACATCTCAAATTGTATGTTGGTTCTTCCAGATGCTAAAATAACAAGAAAAAGGTCTTTTGTGTCCTTAGCAGGTCTCTTAAAGCAAACTTATAGGAAAATATAATCAGAAGTTGCATATAACAAAAAGGCAGGGATGAGTAACAATTTGCATCTCCACTAAGGCTTTCAGAGAATCGAAGCATTGGAATAAAATCATCAATAATTTAAAGTCTGTGATTGACTGTCAACTTTTTTTTCTTTTTCCCATAATGAATTGATTAATTCATGCATTTAAAATTTAAATCATTTCTCTTTATTTATAAACTCATTGAATAAATAATCAAATGGCTGACCCAACTTTGGGGAAGGAGAAGGAAGAAGGGCGTGTTTAGTTATTAGGCTCTCTGTTGGGACATGATCAGAATTAAGGAAAATTGTCATTGATTTCTATATAATAAATTCTCATTGGAGAGTAGATCCCAGGTGACAAATTCTTCAAACTTCAAAGATCTCTTATGAATATGATCAACTAAGTGACCTACTACACAAGAAAAGGAAGCTGGTGTGAGCATGCTTGTTAAAGGTATACTTATAGTCAAATGTTACTTTGAAATAGTGACATAAAAATAACCAAAAAAAAATCCCAGGGAAATAATGACCACATTACCTGGCCAGGTTGGTACTTGGATGGAAGCCATCTGATAATGAGCTGCACTCTAGGATTGATCTGCTCAGCTCATGTCAGAGGCGGTTGATGTTAAACTAAGCCTTTAACCTGGGTAAGTAATAGTTCCTGCATTAAAAAGTAGGACAGCACACACTAAGCTTCAATTTAAAGTAACAGGCAAGCACTAGGATATCAGATATTTTTTCCAAGGATGATAATAAATAGAAAATAACCTGGTGTTTTCACCTCTGTGTGGGATGCCAATCAAGATCACCTGTTATCCTACTTATGTTACTGTGGGAAATTTTCACTTTTCATATATAAGTATATGCAGATAATTTTTTTTTTCAGAAATTACTTGCCTGAGTAGTTCCCTTATTTATATATTGTCTGGAACCATTATTAATATGTGGCAACTTTTAAGGCCCAGAGATTATGAAGAATAAGTAAGATCCTAAAAGCAATTCTCTTCTAAGATAGCAAGTATTATATAAATGTAAAATAGAACAGAGCATAAGATTTAAAGGGTAATCAGACTAATTCTCCCTATTCAACTCAATCTCAAGGATGTTGGAATGGCCACAGAGGAGAAATAACCTTCTGTCCTATACGCTTTTCTTCTTAAATATGTTCAACTATATTTGTCTAGGAATAAAGAGATACTTAAAATTTACTAGGAAATTTTTTTAACATTTTTGTGTGTTATGGACCTTTTTCTGCCTGATAAAACCTCTCAATTTTTAAATGCACATAATAAAATATATAGGGTTACAAACTAAACCCATTATATTGAAATGTAGTTATCAACATATATTTAAAGTTCATGAAGCCCAATTTAAGAGCCCTTGCTTTAGGACTTATATTCTCATTTAGAAAATATTAAGATAATGCTGAGAAGGTAGCATAGTACAATGAATGGAGGTAAGTCACAGTCAGGAAAATATGGATTCAAGTTTAAATTCTGTCACAAATTATGTGATTTGGGGCTTGATTACATGGCAAGTGCATACAACAAAAGAAAAGAAAAAATATCATTCTGGGAAAGGAAGATCCTCATTAACTTTCATGGGTTTAATTATTATTTCTATACAGATGACTTTCAGATCTACCAATCTAGCACTAAACTTTCCCCTCATTTCCGTTTCACTTCACTAATTACCTCTTAAATATTGGAGACATCTCAAACTTAGCATGCCCCCACATACACTCCCAAAAAATCCATCAAACTTTTCTATTTCTGGAGGCTTATGGTTCTATGAGATAAAAACAATCAAAAAAATAAAAATAATAAAAAGTAGAAGTGTAAAATCCTTCACTGGAACAAGTGACCTGAAAAATAGACCCAGAATATGATATTTTGGAAGGTAAAGGAGTTTGCATTACAACCAAATCAAATACACAGCAACACTTAATATTATCTTTAGAAGAAAGATGGATACTCAATGAAATAGGGGATATTGAAACTTTCCTGATGAAAATACCAGAGCTGAACAGAAAATATGTTCTTTTAATACAAGACTCAAGAGAAGCATAAAAAAGTAAACAGGAAAAACAAACAAACAAGTACAACAATATATTATTTAATAAGATTAAAAAGTTTATGTCCTTAAAGGAGAAGATGATACTTGTAACACTTGAGAATTGTATCACTATTAGGGCAGTTAGAAGGAATTTACTTAGAGAATGTGAGTATAAGTTGACTTTGATGCAATGAAATAAAAACTAAAGAGTGAAAAAAGGATTGTATTGAGAGAAGAAGAAAGGAAGAGGCAGAACTAGGAAAATTACATCACATGAAGAAGTCCAAAAGATTAATTACAAAAGAGGGAAAGAAGAGAGGGGCAAATGTTATTTAAACTATATTCTAATCTGACTTATTTCAAAGAGGAAATAATATCCACACTCAGATAGGATATAGGAATTTATCTTATTCTATGGGAAAGAAGGAGGAAAAAAGGGAAATAAAATGGAATAGTTGGGGCTGATAGAAGGGAGGGCAGAAGTTGGAGGGGAAGGGGGAAAAAGGGAAGGTATGTTGAGGGAGGTGGGGATCAGAAGAGAAACACTGGTGAAAAAGCAAAGTGTAGCAAAAAGTATAAATGGGGAAAAATAGAATGGTGGAAAATAGACAGTTATCTTAACTGTGAATGTGAATGGGATGAACTCTCCCATAAAATGGAAAGGAAGATCAGAGTGGATTAAGAGCCAGATAACAAGGATATGTTGTTTACAAGGAACATATCTGAGGCAGAAAGATATATATAGAATAAAGGGGAAAGGGTGGTGCAAAATGTACTATGCTTCAGCTTGCATTTAAAAAAGCAGGAGTACCAATCCTGAACTCAAAGAAAGCAAAAGCAGAAATAGATTTATTTAAAAGATATAAGGAATGAAATTCCATCTTGTTAAAAGTTACCATAGACAGTGAAGTAACACCGATACCAAACATCTATGCACCAAGTAGTATGGCTTCCAAATTCTTTGGGTGAATCACCAGAAAAAATAGACAGTGGAATTGTACTAGTAGGGGATTTTTAACCCTTCACCCTCTCAGAATAAAATAAATATAATCACAAAATAAACATGAAAGAAGTTAAAGAGATGAATAGAATTTTAGAAAAGTTAAATATGATAGACTTCTGGAGGAAATTGAATGGGGATAGAAAGGAATATACCATTTCCCCCTCTCCCCCCAACCTCAGTGGTACATGAAACTTGCATAACAATTAACCATGTATCAAGGCATAAAAACCTCACAATCAAATGCAGATAGAACTGTTAAATACATCTTTCTTAGATGAATAAAATTATATGTAATAATTTGCCATGGAAGGGTAGACTAAAACTTATTTGGAATTTAATAATCTAATATTAAAAAATGAGTAGGTAGAACAAGAAATCATAGAAACAGTAGTTTCATCAAGAGAATGATAATAAAGAGACAATTTATCAAAACTTATAGGATACAGCCAAAGCAGTTTTTTTTAATAGTAAATTCATTTGTTTTTAATACACATTGCTTTATGAATCATGTTAGAAGAGAAAAATCAGAGCAAAAGGGAAAATCATGGGAGAGTTAAGAAAAACAGAAAAAAGAAGTGAACATAGCATGCTTTGATTTATATTCAGTCTTCTTAGATCTGGATGAAGAGGCCATTTTCTGTTTAAAGTCTTTTGGTATTCTTTGGGGTCAATGAACTTCTGAGAAGAACCAAGCCTTTCATAACTGAACATCACACATTCTTACTGTTATTGTGGTTCTGCCCACTCAGCATAAATTCATGTAAATCTTTCCAGGCCTTTCTATAATCAGTTTTTTCATTATTTTTTATAGAACAATAATATTCCATAATCTTCATGTACCATAACTTAGCCATTCCCCAATTGATGGGCATTTGCTCCTTTTCCAATTCTTTGCTACCACAAAAAGAGCTCCTACAAACATTTTTGCACATGTGAATCCTTTTGCCTCTTGTATTATTTTCTTGTGATACAGATCCAGTAATAGTACTTTTGGGTTAAAGGGTATGTACAATTTTATAGCCCTAGGGTCATGGTTCCATGTTGCTCTTCAAAATTGTTGGATCATTTTACAACTCCACCAATGATACATTAGTGTCCCAGTTTTCTCACACTCCCTCCAATATTTGTCATTACCTTCTCTTGTCATCTTAGCCAATTTGAGAGGAGTGAGGTGGCACCTCATAGTTGCTTTAATGTGCCTTTCTTCAATCAATAGTGATTTAAAGCATTTTTCATATATCTATAAATGGCTTTCATTTTGTCATCTGAAAATTCTTCATATCATTTTCACCATTTTTATTAATTGGGGAATGATTTGTATTCTTATAAGTTTGGCATATATTTTAGAAATGAGACCTTTATCAGAAATACTGATAAATAGCCAGAAATACTGGCTACATAGATTTTTTTTCCCCCAGTTTTGTACTTCAATTTTAATCTTATTTCTGTTGGTTTTGTTTGTGCAAAAAAAATTAATTTAATGTAATCAAAGATGTCCTTTTTGAATTTCATAATGGAAAGTTCTCTAGTTCTTCTTTGGTCATAAAGTCCTTCCTTCTCCAAAGATTGATAGGTAAATTATCCCTTCTTTTCCCAATTAGTTAATGGTATCATCCCTTATGTCCAAATCATGTGTCTATTTTGACTTTATTTTGGTCAAAGGAGTTCTCAGGGAAAATCTTATTTCTCTAAATACTTACATGAATAAAATAGAAAAAGAAGACTTCAATGAATTGGGCATGCAACTAAAAAAGGCAGAAAAAGAACAAATTAAAAATCCACACTTAAATATCAAATTAGAAATTCTGAAAATTTGAAGAAAGATTAATAAAATTGAAAGTAAGAAAAATCTTGCATTAATAAATAATGTAAAAGCTGTCTTTATGAAACAAATATAAAAATAAACCATTGTTTAATTTGATTTTTTTTTAAAAGAAGAAAACCAAATTATCAGGATCAAAAATGAAAGGGTTCAATTTACCACTAATGAATTGGAAATTAAAACAGTAATTAGGAGCTATTTTTCCTAAATGTATGCCAATAAATCTGACAAACTAAGTGAAATGCATGAACATTTATAAAAATTATACAATATCCTGATTAGTAGAAGAGGAAACAAAGTACTTAATAACGTACTTAAATATTTGCATTTTAGAAAAAGAAATTGAACAAGTCATCAGTGAACACCCTAAAAAATCCAGATGGATTTACAAGTGAACCCTACCAAACATTCGATACATGTGAATGTGCTAAAGTTTTTAATTATTTCAAATATTTTCTAGTTGATTCTCTATGGTTCACTAAATATACATGACATCATCTCTGACAAGTAATAGTTTAGTTTCCTCAGTCACTATTCCTTTAATTTCTGTTTCTTCTCATTGCTAACAGTAACATTTCCAGTACAACAATGAATAATAGTGGTTCATCCCTGATATTATTGGGAATGTTTCTAGCTTAATCCTATTACATATAATGCTACTTGCTTATTTTAGATATTACTTATCTTTTTAAGAAAAATTCAATTTATTTCCTTGTTTCCTCATGGTTGTAATAGGAATGAGTGCTGTGTTTTGTCAAAAGATTTTTCTATATCTATTGAGATAATTATATGACTTCTATTAGTTTTGTTATTGATATGGTCAATTATGCTGGTATTTATTATTACCACATTATTCAATATAGTACTAAAATGTTGGTTTTAGCAATAATAAAAGAAAAAAATGAAAGGAATTAGAATAAGTAATGAGGTGATAAAATTATCTTTCTTTGCAGATGATATGACAACATATTTAGAGAATCCTGGAAAATCATCCAAAAACCTATTTAAAACAATTAACAGTGCAAATTTAAGATAAACATTGACAAAGATTTTGGAAAATTGAAACACTGTTGCATTTGGTGGAATGATGAATTAATCCAACCATTTTGAAAAGCATTTTGGAACTATGTCCACAGACTTTCTAAACCTGCATATCCTAACTAGATGTGTACCTCAAAGAGATTATAAAAAATGGAAAAGGATCCACATGGACAAAAATATTTATAACATCTCTTTTTGTGACAGTAAACAAATGCACATATGAAGGAATGTGCATCAACTGGTATTTGAGTGTAATGGAATACTATTGTGCCATAAAAAAAAATGATTAGCCGGCAGATTTCAGAAAAATCTTGAAAGACTTACATGAACTGATACTGAGTGAAATGAGTAAAACCAGAAGAACATTGTACACAGTTACAAACAGCAACATTATGTGATGATCAACTATGACAGACTTAACTCTTCTCAGCAATATAATTATCCAAGACAATTTCAAAAGACTCATGTGGAAACTGCTGTTCATATCCAGAGAAAGAACTATGAAGTCTGAACGTAGATCAAAGAATACCATTTTCCCTTTTTTTGCCTCTTTGTTTTTTTCTTTCTTATGTTTTTTTTCCTGATTGTTCTGAGTTTTCTTTCACATTGCAACTAATGTGGAAATATGTTTTAAATAATTGATCTATAATCTATAACATATTGCTTGTCATCTTGGAGATGAAGGGACCTAATGAGGGAGAAAAGTAAATTTGAATCTGAAAATCTTACATTGAAAACTATTTTTACATGTAATTGGGACAAATAATATATGATTAAATGCAAAAGAAATACAGAAACACAATGACACTGAGGATTAAAGTCCTTATGAGTAGGAGGATGGTAGGAAAGATCTTATGTTTTGTCTTTTACATGTTGAATCTGAGAAGTTCAAAAGCCATCAGTAATATGGGATTGGAGTTCAGGAGAGAGAAGACAGCTATTTATAGATATATAGAGAGTTGTATGAAAATGATCATTTAACCTATGAGAGTTAGTGTGCTTAACAGGTGAGCAAATATAGAAGAGTCATAGAAGAATTCCCAGGGCAGACCCTTGGAGGAGACATTCAATATTTGGCAAAGTAAATGAGCCTCAATTAAACGTATGGGAGTACTGGAGGAATTTCTCGAGAACCTAGAGAATCAAGAGAGAGAGAGGACTTGATAAACTTAACTTCTTATTGTCTCTAAAATAAAGCATAAACTCCTCCATTTAGCTTTTAAAGCTTTATACAATCTGAACCTAACCAATATATTTAAGGCTTCCTTCTATGTTTCTCCTCCTGCTGTACTCTGTGATATTGATGACTGTCTTCTCTTTTTGCCACACATGGCTCTTCATCTCCCAAATCAAAGCCAATCTGTTTCTAATTGTGCACCAGTAGTTCCTAAAGCAAGCCTTATTTGGTCATTGTTTGGGACCTGATTGACTCAGATTGAATATAAAGAGCAATTATTTTTACTTTGAACAGAAACCCTGAGGGTCTTTCCCTCCCAGATTGATTCATTCATTTATTTATTTAGATTTTTATTTTTTTGGACTAGGTGAGAAAAGTGATTCTTTGTCTCAGTTGCTACCTAGCCTTAATCACTGAATAGATGGGGCCTCAGTGAAAGGAAGATCTGTTTAAGACCTTAGTTTAATAAAGTAAAAATCTCCCATTTTATCTAGGACCATCTCCAGTTGTTTTGCTATCATGCAAGATAGTGGAGGGAGATAGTGAGGGAGGTGACCTTGCAAAGCCCTCCCTAACTTAAATTCAGTTTACTTGCAAGTCATGGCATCAGCTCCCTGATGTCATGGTCCCTTTAAAAATGTAGGACAAACAATAATAGCTATATCCATGTGCTGATTGCCTTACCCTACCCTTAAGTCTACAATGAATTCTTTCCTGACTTCTGTTTTACTGTATTTTTCTCTTCAAGGCTCAGTTCAAGTACAATCTTCTTTTATAAAACTTCTCTGATACCTCTAATTGTTGGAGCCCTCCTTCCCAAAGACATCTAGGTGGTGCAACAGCAGTGGATAGAACTTTGGATTGTTGTTTGTCCTTCATACTCAAAGAGGACCATAATATTAGGTAAGTGATGCCATGAGATGCAAGTGAATTGAATTTAAGTGAGGGAGGGCTGTGCAAGGTCATCTGCCTTACTTTGCCCTCCAGAGCTGGAATTGAAGTTAGAAAAACCTGAGCTCAAATCTTGCCACATATGCTTACTAGTTATGTGACTCTGGACAACTCACTCAACCTCTATTTGCCTCACTTTCCTAGGCAATAACATGGAAAAAATACTGGTACCCCAGTAAACCTTCCCAAGGTTATTGTGAGGATCAAATGAGATATTTATAAATATACTTAGCATAATGCTTAGAACATATTAGAAATTTAACTGAGCTTATTTCCTTCCTTCTGAAAGGACAGTTTATTTAACTATTTTGTATTTATATTTATTTCTGCTATGTATATTTATTTTTTATGTTCTTGGTATCTCTTCACCATTATAAGCTTCTTTCATGTAAGAATATTTCTCATATTTGAATCTCCAACATCTAGCACAGTATTTGGACACATAATAGGAACTTGACAAATTTGTTGTTGTTGAATCATTTTAGTGTATCTAACTCTTTGTGATCCCATTTGAGATTATCTTGACAAAGAAAGAAAAGTTGACATTTCTTTTCTGCATTTTTCTTTTTGGTAATTTTAGACAACCAAATAGGTATGACATTGCATTTCCCTGATTAATAGCAATTTTTGTCTGAAAATTGTCTGTTCATATCCTTTGACCCTTTATCAATTGGACTACTGATTAAATTTTAATGGAATTAAAAGAACCATCTTTTTTTTCCTTTTTTGTACTCCCTCCACCAACAAAGGTCTCAACTCTTTTTTTTTTTTTTTTAAGAGTTTTAGGTGTTGCTGGTTTTAGAAAAGTGTATGTAATTTTCTGGCAAACTTTTTGGTAATAGTTGATTGATAATTTGGCTTTTCCTCATCTTCTAATGTAAGAGTGCAGAGGGGCACAGATAGTGGGGAAACTATGGATAAGGTATAAAGAAGGAACTTGCTGACAATGTCTGGTTTGGATCTCATCTTCCTTGGGGGAGTCTCAGCTTTCCTAAGAAGTCAGTGTGAGTAACAACCTGTGTTCTACTTGAAGCAGAGACACCCGCAGCAAGGAGACATCTACATAATAATGGTAAGTTGCTTATGTCGCCCTGCATGCACAGCATTCTATAGTTGGCGCATGCCTGGTATAGTTAGCACATGCACAGTGAGCTGTAATAATGTAAGTTTACTGGGGTATTTAAGACTGAGAGAACATGAAATAAACAGACTCAATGTATGCCATCCACATGGGTCCCACCCCTTCACACTTCTCCTAAGATTAAGGACTTGGGCTGGTACCAAGATCTTCCAGAGAGCTAGTCTGGGCATTACATAAGAGTCTCATAAATTAGTTCATACTGATACTGGGATCATAGATTCACTGTGACAATGACATGGTATCACTGGAACTGTACAGACTAAGAAAATCTTTCCAATTTTGTTGGAACTGACAGCATAGGTTCTCCATTGGTGTAGCTTTTGAAAACCAGGAGGTCTCCTTAGAAGGATAAGGCTCCAAATTAGAATGTTAGTGAAGGTTGATGTTTGAATATCAATGAGAAAATAAAGATTTCCTAAAGGGAAAAGGGGGAATATGATGTATAACATATCTTAATCCTCTAACTTCTGTTACTTTTGCTGGATAACATTTTAATTAAACATATCCTTCACCCTTTCTTTGTGCTTCTACACAGATGGCATCCCCCAATCAGTATCAAAACTAAATCATTGGCTTTAAATATAAAGCTTTAAAGGTAAAAATATCATTTAATTCCTAGTAAATTATAGTTCTTTGAAGGTAAGGGCTATTTCTTTTTATTTTTGTCTTTGTAGCTCCAGCATCTAGAACCACTGCCTTATAATCTGTGGCACTTATATGTTTGTCAAATTGACACAGATCACTGCAAAACAACAAAGGTTCTTTCAAAAAGACCAAACATATCATGGCAGTAATAGTCTAGCAGATAGCCTCTTCTAACATAATGCAACATTAATTATGTCAAACAGATAGTTAAATGAATTCATACCTTGAATCATCTGTTTATTTGTTAGTGAACATATCTGGCTTGGTTTCATTAACTTGAGCTGCTTTTTATGGAAGGCTAGGGTGATCTGGAAGAAGTTCTCTAGTATATTATTAATTCTGCCACATCTTTATTGTGGTGCCAACACTATTTAGCCCATTTTAAATTCATCACATTGCCTTGTTTAGCAGTGACAGCTATTCTGACTCTTGTGGCCACATTCCCCCCTGCTTCAAAGGGCATTCAGCAGCTGCTGCTCTTGTTAAAGCAGAGAAGAGATTAGTTTATGGAAGAATGTGCCTTAAGGGCTAAGAAATTGTCACTTTCTCCTTTGTCATAATGTCTCACCTTCAGGGTGTGGTCAATCTCTGTTTTCATTAAAATCAGGAGCCTGGGGAATATTTAACCTGGTCGCCTACTTTAGTTTCTCTATTTGATTAGATGGACCATTCATTACCTGTTTTTTAGAGTGCAATATGAGGTACTGCTTAATAATTCTTCAGTTTTTTTTTTTTTTTTCTGAGATTAAAGTTGGAATTTTCAGGGGATATTCTTGTTTCCCCCCCCCCCCCCCCCCAATGTTCTAAAGAAATTCATGGAACATACTGTCTTTGTTTCCATATTAATATCTTCACTAAATCCAAGCAAGGAATTTGTCAGTAGTCACACATTTAAAGCAAGGTCACTAGCACCTTGAAGTGATTGTGGTGAATTATGGGGAGCTGGCACTAATCTACGGCTACATAAGGACATATTTCAAAAAACTGCCCTAACCTTGAATAGGAATCTCCTAATCTAATCGCATCATGGAGGAATCTCCTAATCACATCCTACATGACCAAGCACTGCCCTAACTTTGAATAGTCAGATATCTAGGCATCCCCTAATCACATCATAGAGCTTCCTATGACCAGAGACACCTGAGCAGCTCATCCTTGGGTGGGATACCAACCCTTTGTCTGTGTTTGCACAACTCTGCCTCCTTTCCTACTGCTATATATATCTGTACTATTGCACCCATCAAAATGAGGCTTGATCAGATTGTTTTGTCTTGCCTCCATTCTGCACGTCCCCTCTCTCTTGCCCTTATCTCTTTTCTTCCAGGGTCCACACACTCTGCCTTGTGGGCCGAGGCAGTGAATCAAGGGGTACCTGATATCTTTGAACCCAGAATAATGATTTCTTTTATAATTCAATAGAAATCAAATATATGCATTAGTTTTCATACTTTTCACATTTTTCTTTCTTTTATTGATTTCCAGTGTTGGAATCCTATTTTATTGAAGAGCTCCTCCCTATGAATTTTGAAATGTCAATTTAGTTTACAAAATATAGCATCATTCCCCATCACTGCATTCCATTCAATTAAGTGTATCAAACTCAGGAAGATAAAGGAAACTTTTTTGGTTAAAAAATAATGTAGGCCAAGAGATTTTGATTTCTTTTGAATATCTTGAGGGTTAATTCAAATGATGTATAGGGAAATGATGGCTGCTTAGACATGTGTTTTCAAAAATCATTTGGAGCCTGCTGAATATTATTCACACTTCTGGTCCAGTCATACTGAAATATTTATTTTTGTCCAAATGTATGATTTAAAGTTTGGTAACACTTTTCTAGGAAACAGCTGTCAGTCAAGATTTTTATTGGTTCTGAGACCATGATCACATTTATTATTATAGATCTCTGAATGAAGTATGGTATATGATGATTGGCAAAAGTGGACAAGTATTAGAAATTTACAAATGCACTCCATTCAATGATAGGGGAAAAGTTCTTATCTCCTTCTGGGCTATTGATACTAATAAAAGAATGTCTAGCTAAAAAGTGAAACCAGATAAGATGATACCTTTGAGGCTACCTAGAATCATAGAAAATAAGTGACTTTCTGGAGATAGTACAAGATCTGAGGTTTGAACCCCATCATGCTTATTATAGAGTTTGTATTCTTTCTGTTACACCTTAAAAAGTATACACATATCCTTTAATATGAAAGAATTTTGTTATTCAGTGAAGAAGATTTAAGAGAAGACATAATAAGCACCTTTGAGAATCTGAAAAGTTTTCAGTTTGAAGGAACAAATCACCCTCCCCCCATTTTTCACATATTATATCTAAATATCTAAATGCCTACAATTTTTCAAAGCAAAGTGCTAGGTAATAGAAGATTATCATAGGAAGAATTTTATTGTTCTGCTGTATATGTGACTATAGCAATGGATTTGTGATTTCACCGATGTAGTTGTTCGCTCCAAATATAATGACTATAATCTGTTTTGTTTATGTTCTTAATTCATTTGTTCACATCTGTACCACCTTAAACTAAGTCATTCATTTTTTTTTTTTAAGGGTGGAAAAGTGATAGACATCATTTTTTTTTTATTTAATAGCCGTTATTTACAGGATATATGCATGGGTAACTTTACAGCATTAACAATTGCCAAACCTCTTGTTCCAATTTTTCACCTCTTACCCCCCCCACCCCCTCCCCTAGATGGCAGGATGACCAGTAGATGTTAAATATATTAAAATATAAATTAGATACACAATAAGTATACATGACCAAAACGTTATTTTGCTGTACAAAAAGAATCAGACTCTGAAATATTGTACAATTAGCTTGTGAAGGAAATCAATCTATTTAAAACCATCAGTAAGCATCATATGTAATGGAGACAAACTGCAACCATTCCCAATAAGATCTGGAGTGAAACAAGGTTGCCCACTATCACCGTTACTATTTAATATTGTATTAGAAACACTAGCTTTATCAATAAGAGCTGAGAAAGAGATTAAAGGAATAAGAATAGGCAATGAGGAAACCAAATTATCACTCTTTGCCGATGACATGATGGTATACTTAGAGAACCCCAGAGATTCTGCTAAAAAGTTATTAGAAATAATCCACAACTTTAGCAAAGTTTCTGGTTATAAAATAAACCCACATAAGTCATCAGCATTCTTATATGTCACTAACAAAATCCAACAGTCAGAGTTACAAAGAGAAATTCCATTTAAAGTAACTACTGATAATATAAAATATTTAGGAATCTATCTGCCAAGGGAAAATCAGAAACTTTATGAGCAAAATTACAGACCACTTTTCACACAAATTAAGACTGATCTAACCAATTGGAAAAATATTAAATGTTCTTGGATAAGGAGAGCAAATATAATAAAGATGACAAAATTACCTAAACTAATCTATTTATTTAGCGCTATACCAATCAGAGTCCCAAAAAACTATTTTAATGACCTAGAAAAAATAACAACAAAGTTCATATGGAAAAACAAAAGGTCAAGAATTTCAAGGGAATTAATGAAAAAAAAATCAAATGAAGGTGGCTTAGCTGTACCAGATCTAAAATTATATTATAGAGCAGCAGTTACCAAAACTATTTGGTATTGGCTAAGGAATAGATTAGTTGATCAGTGGAATAGATTAGGTTCAAGGGACAAAAGAGTCAACAAATATAGCAACCTAGTCTTTGACAAACCCAAAGATCCCAGCTTTTGGGATAAGAACTTACTGTTTGATAAAAATTGCTGGGAAAATTGGAAACTAATATGGCAGAAACTAGGCATTGATCCATACTTAACGCCGTACACCAAGATAAGGTCAAAATGGGTTCATGACCTAGGCATAAAGAATGAAATTATTAATAAATTAGAGGAACATAGGATAGTTTACCTCTCAGACCTGTGGAAGGGGAAGGTCTTTATGACCAAAGCAGAACTAGAGATCATTACTGATCACAAAATAGAAAATTTCGATTATACCAAACTGAAAAGTTTTTGTACAAACAAAACTAATGCAGACAAGATTAGAAGGGAAGCAATAAACTGGGAAAATATTTTTACAGTCAAAGGTTCTGATAAAGGCCTCATTTCCAAAATATATAGAGAATTAACTCTAATTTATAAAAAATCAAGCCATAAGTCATTCATTTTCATAGAGCCCCTCTCCTTGTAACAGCCTTTGTACTCACATGTACTCACTCTACTACAATGCCTTTGTATAGCTTGCTTTCCCCACTTTCCCCTATCACATTCATGGAATGGATTTCCTCCTCACCTTCACTTCTACAAATCCCTAATTTCCTTCAATGCTTAGCTCAAGTGAAGCCTCTAATAAAAAGTTTCCTTGATTCCCACAACTGTTAGTTCTTCTCATTCTAAATTATATTATTCATGAAATATAAGCTCTTTGATAGTAGATATTATTTGATTTATTTGTATCTTTTATTAGCCCATGGATTAATACAAAATTGATATTTACTAGATGCTTGTTCACTTATGGATTGATGAATTCATTCTCTCATAAATTCTCTATTGGAGGTCCATCCAACATAGTCAAGGTTTTTCTGGCAGGTTTTTATTTTTTAATTGTATAGCTGTCATTTGATCATATATCATATCCTTTGATTTTCCCTAGTTCTTCCTCCATGAACAGCCCATTATTTCATTCTTACCAAATCATACATGTTTTCCTGCTAGTTTCATTTATATTGAGAATGTCAAGATTGACAATCTTCACTTCTTCCAGTAACTGTTCTCTGTGGACAGGCATCTCACATTTAGAAAACTGGCAGCAAAATCTATGTTTATAGATTTTCTAAAATCTGTGCTTTTTAGTATCCTTTGATCCACTTTCAACCAATCTTTGTTTCATGTTTGCTGTGACCAAACAAATCACCAAATTGCAGGCATGCTGTTGATAAACTTTGCTGTCCAGAAGTAACTGATCCCTCAGAAACTGATAATTTGTTTCATTGGAACCGTACGTGAAAGATTCATTTTTGTTCTTCAAAAATATTTCTTCTTTATTATGAATTTAGTAAACATAATCAAACACAACAATTTCAATTAGAAAGAGAATAAGCAGTAAATGCCTGTGAATACCTCTTACATATATATATATACATATTTTTATAAAGTATATGCTATTTCAACAAAGTAGTAACAAAATTACCCTGTGTCACCTTCTAACATTCATTTTTAAATTTTCTGGATATTTGAAAATGTTTTGTTAATGTTCTTAATTCATTTGTTCACATCTGTACCACTTAAAACTAAGTCATTCATTTTCATAGAGACCCTCTCCTTGTAACAAATATATTGTTAAGCAAAAACAAATGAACACATTAGCTCATACTTCATCTCTAATCCATTAATTCTCAGTCAAAAGGTAGGAGTCATATTTCATCTTCAGTCTTTTAAAGTAATTATGGGTTATTTTACTAACCAGAGTTCTAAAGTTTCTTTTGCATTATATTTTATATTATTGGGATCATCTATTAATCTATTAATTTCACTTTGTATAAATCAGTTTATATATAATATATATATATATATATATATATATATATATATATATATATATATATATAAATTCCTGCTTTCTGTGAATCTGTCCTATTTATTATTTCTCATAGGAAAATATTCAATTATATTCATATATCATAATTTATTTAGCCATTCTCTAAATGATGGATATCCACTATATTTCTGCTTCTTCCTTAGAAAATATTTCTGATATATGTACACATACATTCCCATTACACAAATATACATATACAAATATATGAAGTATACTATACATATTTATACGTATATGTGTGTATTTAACTCTTTGTCCTTTTATCTCTCTATAATCTCTTCACTATCATCTCGCTCTCTCTGAAAGGAACAAAGTTTCCAGACTCTGCTCTAAATCTCGTTTTCCTCTTCTGGAATTGATCAAAGTTTGCCTTGGAGAAGTATTTGTTCCTACTGTGAGCCACCTATAGGAGGATTTGTGTGGACATACAAAAAATACACATGGAAAACATAATATGGAACACTTTACATCAAAAAGGTTACACACATCTATGTATGTATTTGATACTATAATGTGAAAAATGCTTGTATTTCCACAGCATTTTAAGGTTTGCAAATCATTTCCTTTATGACTCTGAGGCAGTGGGCAGGATAACAGATGGCATACAAGGCTAGAGCACTTTGGCTTCAAATGTTACCTTAAACATTTTTTAGTGAGCATTTACATGGCACTGTGGAGTGAATAGGACTCTTGAAATGGAATTGGAAGAACTGAGAGAAAATCTATTTCAGACATGTACTAACTGTGGGACCATGGGCAAGTAATTTAACATGTTTTTGCCTAAGTTCCAGCAAATATAAAACATGGATAATAATAGTACCTAATTTCCAGAGTTATTGTAAAAATTAAATGAGCTAATTTTTGTAAAAAATGTTTAGCACAGTGTCTAGTGTTGTGCCAAAGTTCCCTTTTTAATGTTGTGACCCAGTTTCTTCAATTGTCCTATTTAGTTATTCTGCCTCTTAATGTTTGAGATAAAGGTTTTATAGACATTCCTTCTTAATGTTTGACAAGATAAAGGATTATGCATTTTAGATGTCATTAGAATATCAGTAACCTCTCTCTATTATGTTATCCCCACCTAGGTATCTCCATCATGTCATTGTTCTTATTATTCTACAAAAAGCTTGCTGTCCCCCAATACTTGGGGCTAGACTCTTTGAGATGATGGTCTCCTCTAGCCCCTGGGATCAACCATGAATCCATTGGTCCCAGTATTTCTCTCCATTTAATAAACTATTGAATTGGTCTCTAATCTCTGTCTTGCTCAGTTTCTTTGGCATTACATCTAGCACATAGTAAACACTATAGAAATACCATCCATTTTTACCACCACTATTACTATTACTATTACAACTACTACCAATTGTAGTAGTAGTAGTATGAGAAAAATATCATTTAACTTTTGAACCTTAGTATCTTCATCTATAAAATTGAGATAAGTATTTTATTGTAATAACTGTAGCAAGAGGTCATGATAGGAAAGAAAATATATATTATTAAAGAGCAAAACATACTATACAAAAAAAAAAATTATTGTATTTTCCCAAAACAATGTAAGCCCTGAGGAGGATTCTGGGAAGATAGTGGAATAGGTTGAACATACACTGGTGAAAAATCAAGAAGAATTGGTGCATAACAGGGGTCCTCCTGATATAACCCCAAAAATCTGAAGGACTTCAGGCTAGGGATTAACAAGAGTGAACTGCAAATACCTTTGTCTGGCTCCTCAAAAACATTTAAGTGGAAAGCCCTGGGGCTCTTGGATCTGTCAGGAACCACTTTCATATTCTGTACTGCATGAGGAATCAGAGGTCTGAATCCAGGAATACTGAGTGAACCCCATTGGATTGGAAACACCAGGACCAGCTATGCTGCTGAGATGGCCTTGGGTGAGAAGTAACCAGCACATTCATGAGTGCAGAGGCAGTGAGGTCTGGCTGACAACATTTGAAGGAGCAGGGAATTCTTGGTTTGTGACCCTAGGTAGGAGGAGAGACCTGAAGTAAAGGCAGAATTACCATGTGCTACCCCACAATTAAAAGTGCTTGCACTAATACCTGTTATTTTTTTAAAAAAATGAAATGGCAAAGAGAAAGAGCCCAATCACAGAAACTTATTATGGAAACTAGAAAGAGCAGTTTTATGTTCAGAGGAGGACACTAAAGTAAAACAAAAAGCTTCTAACTCCCCAAAAGCTTCTACCCCCTTTCTAACATGAAATGGCTATCCCAAAGAGAATTTATAAATCTCAAAAAAAAAAAAAATTAGAAATCAAATTCAGACATTCAGAAAAAAAAAAAACTATCCAAGAATAACAAAAAGATTATGAAAAAACAAAGATAACCAACTAGAAAAGGAATATATAGCAGGATGATTTTAGAAATGCCTGGAGAGACTTACACAAATTGATGCTAAGTGAAGTGAGTAGAACCAATAGAACATTGTACACAGAAACATTGTTTTGTGATATTCAACTTGATGGATTTGGCTCTTTTCAACAATTGGGTGATTCAGGTTAGTTCCAATAGATTTGTAATAGAGCCATCTGCATCCAAAATAGTATTTTCACCTTTTTTGTTGTTGTTTAATTCCCTTTTTTCTTTCTAATTTTTTTCTATTTTTGATTTGATTTTTCTTGTACAGCATGTGTGGTTCAGACAGCATTTAATAAAAAAAAGCTGGAGAGATCTCTAGAAGCAAAGCAAAGTTTATTATATGTTCTCTTGAGAATCAGGTCCCATTAAGCAGACAATCGAAGGGAGGAGGCACCTTTAGGAGCAGGGTCAACACTTTTTATCCCTAAAGCAAATACCCCCTCCCACCACTGACCCTCATCCTTATTGGCTGAGGATCTTACATTCTAAACTCGGGAACTACCCAAGAAATTGAACTTGGCCAATAAGTACATAGTTGCCCATATTTGACTTAAACAGGAAGACACTTATGTCATAGGAGGATAACAAGGGGACTTAAGTATGCCTTTAGGAGGATAGCAGGGAGGGGACTTAAGTATGCCCTTGACTTAATGCTTAAAGTCCTTCAGGCCTACTCAAACTTTGAAATAAATGAAACCTTACTCGATTTTCACAGCTGTCTTGAAAGATCTCACCTCAACTTGTTCAAGTATGATAGATGTGGAAATATATTTAGAAGAATTGCACTTGTTTAACCTATATTGGATTGCTTCCTGTCTAGGGGAAAAGGGTAGCGGGAAGGGAGAGAGAAAAATTTGAAACGCAAGATTTTGAGTGTCAGTATTGAAAAGCTATCTTTGCATATATTTAAAAAATAAAAAGTTATTAATAAAAGTGAATACTAAAAAAAGAAAAGGAGATACAGAGACTCAAAAATGAAAATAACTCTGAAAATTGGAATTGGGCAAAAGGAACCCAGTGAAGCTATGAGAGACCAAGAAATTAATAAAAAAAAAAAATGGAATAAAAAGAATGAAAAAATAGAAGAGAATGTGAAACATAAGAAAAATGATAAATCTGCAAAACAAATCAGCAAAAAAGAAAAACATAAGAAAAATTGGATTACCTGCAAGTTGTGACCAAAAAAAAAAATAATAACCTTGATACAATAATACAAGAAATCAAAAATATTGTCCTGGAGTGATAGATTTTGAAGGGAAAGTAAAAATAGAAAAAAAAAATCCACCAATAACTACCTCAATGAGATCCTTTGGGTAAAACACATAGTGTATTATCGCCAAATTTCAAAACCCCCAGATCAAAGAGAAAATTTTGCAAGAAACATGGGAAAAAAACCACAATTCAAATATGCTGGAGCTACAGTTAGAACTGTACAGGAATTATTAGCAGCCACAATAAAAGACTGCAGATTCTGGAATCATATCTATCAACAAAAGAAGTAAGTTTGTGACCAAAAATATCATATCCAGCAAAATTATCTGTAATATTGAATGAGAATATATATACATACACACACACACACACACACACACAGAGAGACATACACTTTCTTGAACTGGTAATTTGTTGTTATTTATTTGACTCCTCCCTGATGTTCTACTGGAATGTTCTCTTTTGTTTTATTTTGTTTTGTATTACTTTTCTCTCTCTCTTTTTTAAAATAAAATATATAAAAAAACCAAAAACAATTTAATCCCTTTGGTGTAGGAAGGAACAAATCTCTTTGTTTATCTTTATATTATGAAAACCTAATATAGAGCCTTGTACATATTAGGAATTTAATAAATATCTGTAAGATTGTATTGGAGGCAGAGAGTAAAAGTGTTGCTGATCCATGTTTTATAGCTCATGCTTAACCTCGGTTAAGTAATTTGTCCAGAACCATATGGCCAGTAAATGTTGAACACAGAAATCATGTCAGTGTTTTCTTACTACAAGATTAACCACAACTATTAAAACTCTTTAAGTTACAATCATAAGTTTCAAGAAAGAGTAATCCAGGTAAGGAGAGAAAAAGGAAGTGATAAATATTTATTAAACACTAGTATGCTAGATCCACAAGCTTTAAATATGCATAAATGCAAGCACACACATACACACACACTCAGATGATAGATGATAGATAACTATTTCAATATAAATATCTTCTCATATATATTGTCGTTCATGGATTTGAAAATAATAATACTAGTAGAGGGTCAGAGGCTTCACCAGATTGTTAAAAGTATTGAACAAAAACATCAAAGAACACTGAGCTAGAGAAATATTAGTATGTTCCATGAGAGATATGGCTTTTTGAACTAACTGGGGGAAAAAATTGCTCTCCCTTTCTAGGATATATACCATAATTCTTTTGCCCTATAACTTTGGTTATGTCACTGTAGTTCAGTCCCTGAAATAAAATATTTTTGAAAAGCATGAAAGTTACATAAGGTTGGTAACACTGACCCTACTAAACCTATGAGTAGTCATGTAATGTATTTGATTTGTTAAGGAAATAAATACAGAAGAAATAATAACAATAAGAACTAATAACAATAACAATACACTAAACCTTGTCTCTTTCCCCACCCTACAACTGCATGATAAGGGGAGTTATCAAATCACCATTACATAATTCTGGCTAGGTAGTAGAGAGGACAGAGTGTTGAAAACTTCTGAAAATCTGAGTTCGAATGCTGTCTCAGATGTGAATTAGCCAGTGTCTCAGATGGGCAAATTGCTTGAACTTTCAGCCACAGTTTCTCCCCTCCCCCCCTGTAAAATAAAAAGAGAAATGACACTTACCTAACAGTTATGAGGATCAAATTTGATAATGGTTAAAAAGTATTTTACAAAACTTAAAGTTCTGTAAAAATGTTAACTGTTATTATTATTTACAGTTCATATATATACTAAAAGTTTATATGTCAACTTATTTTATTGTTTTTATTATTAAAGCTTTTTATTTACAAAGCATATGCATGAGTAATTTTTCCAATATTGACCCTTGCATAACCTTTAGTTCCAAATTTTCTCCTTTTTTCCACACCCCTCCCCTAGCTGGCAAGGTAGTCCAATATGTGTTAAATGGCCACTACAAAGAGGGCTGCCACAAACATTTTTGCACATGTGGGTCCATTTCCCTAATTTAAGATCTCTGAGATATAAGATCAGTACAAACATTGCTGGATCAAAGGGTATGCACATTTTGATAACTTTTTGAGCATAATTGCAAACTGCTCTCCATAATGGTTGGATTTGTTCACAGTTCCACCACAGTGTATCAGTGTCCCAGTTTTCCCCCATTCCCTGCAACATTCTTCATTATCTTTTCCTGTCATCTTAGCCAATCTGACAGGTGTGTACTGGGTATCTCAGTTGATTTAATTGGCATTTCTTTGATCAATAGTTACTTGGGGGACCTTTTCATGTAGCTACAAATAGTTATAATTTCTTCAGCTGAAAATTGTCTATTCATATCCTTTGTATTTCAACTTATTTTTTTATTATAGCTTTTTCTTTACAAGATATATACATGGCTAATTTTTCAGCATTAACAATTGCAAAACCTTTTGTTCCTATTTTTTCCCCTCCTTACCCCCACCCCCTCCCCCAGATGGCAGGTTGACCAATATATGTTAAATATATTAAAATATATGGTAAATACAATATATGTACACATGTCCATACAGTTATTTTGCTGTACAAAAAGAATCAGAGTTTGAAACAGGATACAATTAACCTATGAAGGAAATAAAACATGCAGGCAGACAAAAATAGAGGGATTGGGAATTCTATGTAGTCATACTCATTTCCCAGAGTTATTTTGCTGGGTATACCTGGTTCAGTTCATTACTGCTCTATTGGAACTGATTTGGTTCATCTAATTTTTGAAGAGGGCCACGTCCATCAGAATTGATCATCATATAGTATTGTTGTTGAAGTATATAATGATCTTCTGGTCCTACTCATTTCACTCAACATCAGTTCAAGTAAGTCTCTCCAGGCCTTTTTGAAATCATTCTGCTGGTCATTTCTTACCGAACAATAATATTCCATAACATTCATATACCACAATTTATTCAGCGATTCTCCAATGTAGGGGTTTTCAGTTTCTAGCCACTACAAAAAGAGCTGCCACAAACATTTTTGCACATAGAGGTCCCTTAACCTTCTTTAAAATCTCTTTGGGATATAAGCCCAATAATATCACTGCTGGATCAAAGGATATGCACAGTTTGGTAACTTTTTGAGCATAGTTCCAAATTGCTCTCCAGAATGGCTGGATGTATTCACAATTCCACCAACAATGTATGAGCGTCCCAGTTTTCCCACCATTCTCCAACTTCACCATTATATTTTCCTGTCATCCTAGCTAATCTGAGATGTGTGTAGTGGTATCTCAGAGTTGTCTTAATTTGCATTTATTTGATTATTAATGACTTGGAGCATCTTTTCATATGTATAGAAATAGTTTCAATTTCGTCATCTGAAAATTGCCTGTTTATATCCTTTGACCATTTATCAATTGGAGAATGGCTTGATTTCTTATAAATTAGAGTCAATTCTCTATATATTTTGGAAATGAGGCCTTTATCAGAACCTTTGACTGAAAAAATGTTTTCCAGTTTATTGCTTCCCTTGTAATCTTGTCTGCATTAGTTTTGTTTGTACAAAAACTTTTCAATTCGATATAATCAAAATTTTCTATTTTGTGATCAATAATGATCTCTAGTTCTTCTTTGGTCATGAATTGCTTCCTCTTCCACAAGTCTGAGAGGTAAATTATCCTATGTTCTTCTAATTTATTTATAATCTCATTCTTTATGCCTAGATCATGAACGCATTTTGAACTTATCTTAGTGTATGGTGTTAAGTATGGATCAATGCCTAGTTTCTGCCATACTAAATTCCAATTTTTCCAGCAGTTTTTGTCAAACAGTGAGCTCTCATCCCAAAAACTGGGGTCTTTGGGCTTGTCAAATACTAGATTATTAAAGTTATTGACTATGTTGTCTTTTGAACTTAACTTATTCCACTGATCAACTAGTCTATTTCTTAGCCAACACCAAATGTTTTTGGTAACCACTGCTTTATAATACAATTTTAAATCTGGTACAGCTAAGCCACCTTCATTTGATTTTTGTTTTTCATTAGTTTCCATATTAACTTTGTTGTTATTTTTTCTAGGTCATTAAAATAGTTTTTTGGGAGTCTGATTGGTATGGCACTAAACAAATAGATTGGTTTAGGTAGTATTGTCATCTCTATTAGATTTGTTCACCCTATCCAAGAGCATTTAATATTTTTCCAATTGGTTAGATCTGACTTTATTTGTGTGGAAAGTATTTTCTGGTTTTGCTCATATAGTTTCTGATTTTCCCTTGGTAGATATATTCCTAAATATTTATACTTTCTATAGTTACTTTAAATGGAATTTCTCTTTGTAACTCTGACTGTTGGATTTTGTTAGTGATGTATAAGAATGCTGATGACTTATGTGGGTTTATTTTGTATTCTGCAACTTTGTGAAAGGTGTAGATTATTTCTAATAGCTTTTTAGTATTTCTGGGATTTTCTAAGTATACCATCATATCATCAGCAAAGTGATGATAATTTGGTTTCCTCATTACCTATTCTAATTCCTTCTCAACTGTTATTGCCAAAGCTAGCATTTCTAATACAATATTGAATAGTATTGGTGATAGTGGGCAACATTGTTTCCCTCCTGATCTTATTGGGAATGGTTCCAATTTATCCCCATTATATATAAAGCTTACTGATGGTTTTACATAGATGCTACTGATTATTTTAAGGAAAAGTCAATTTATTCCTGTACTCTCAAGTATTTTTTAATAGGAATGGATGTTGGATTATATCAAATGTTTTTTTCTGCATCTATTGAGATAATCATATGGTTTTTGTTAATTTGGTTATTCATATGGTCGATTACACTAATAATTTTCCTAATATTGAACCAGCACTACATTCCTGGTATAAATCCTCCTTAGTCATGGTGTATCATCCTGAAGATGATTTTCTATAGTCTTTTTGCTAACATTTTATTTAAGATTTTAGCATCAATATTCATTAGGGAGACTGGTCTGCTCTGTTTTCAATCTACCTGGTTTAGGTATCAGTACCATGTCTGTATCATAAAAGGAATTTGGTAGGATTTCTTCCTATTTTTTCAAATAGTTTATATAGCATAGGAGTTAATTATTCTTTAAATGTTTGATAGAATTCACATGTAAATCCATCTGGTCCTGGGGATTTTTTCTTAGGGAGTTGACTAATAGCATGTTCTATTTCTTTTTCTGAAATGGCACTATTTAAGCAATTCCTTTTCTCCTCTGTTAACCAGTGAAGCCTATATTTTTGGAAGTAGTCATCCATTTCATTTAGGTTATCAAATTTATTGGTATAAAGTTGGGCAAAATAACTCCTTATTATTTCTCTAATTTCCTCTTCATTGGTGGAAAGTTCTCCCTTTTCATTTTTAAGACTACTAATTTCATTTTCCTCCCTCCTTTTTCTAATCAGATTTACCAAAGTCTTATCTATTTTATTGGCTTTTTCATAGAACCAACTCTTAGTTTTATTAATTAGTTCAATAGTTTTTTTACTTTCAATATTTTTAATTTCTCCTTTTAATTTTAAAACTTCAAGTTTAGTATTTGGGGGTTTTTAATTTGGTCTTTTTCTAGCTTTTTAAGTTGCAAGCCCAATTCATTGATCTTCTATTTCTTTATTTTATTCAAGTAAGCCACTAAACATATAAAATTTCTCCTTATTACCGCTTTGGCTGCATCCCACAAATTTTGGTGTGATGTCTCATTGTTGTCATTATCTTGGGTGAAATTATTAATTGTGTCTATAATTTGCTGTTTCACCCAATCATTTTTTAAGATGAGAATATTTACTTTTTGGTCTATTTCCCCCTAACTTTTTGTTGAATGTAGTTTTGATTGCATTGTAATCTAAAAAGAATGCATTTACTATTTCTGTCTTCCTGCATTTAATGTTGAGGTTTTTATGTCCTAATATATGGACAATTTTTGTATAGGTTCCATGAACTGCTGAGAAGAAAGTATACTTCTTTCTGTCTCCATTCTGTTTTCTCCAAAGGTCTATCAAACCTGTTTGATTTATCTAATTTTGAGAGTGCAAGGATGAGATTGCCCGCTATTATAGTTTTGCTATCTATTTCTTCTTGCAACTCTCTTCACTTCTCTTTTAGGAAGTTAGACGTTATACCACTTGGTGCATATATGTTTAGTATTAATATTGCTTCATTGTCTATGCTACCCTTTAGCAAGATATAGTTTCCTTTCTTATCTCTTTTAATTAAATCAATTTTTGCTTTTGCTTGATCTGAGATAAGGATGGCTACCCCTGCTTTTTTGACTTCACCTGAAGCATAATAGATTCTGCTCCAGCCTTTTACCTTTACTCTGTATGTATCTTCCTGCTTCAGGTGTGTTTCCTGTAAACAACATATTGTAGGGTGGTGACTTTTGATATAGTCTGTTATCTGCCTCCACTTTATGGGAGAGTTCATCACATTCACATTTATGGTTAAAATTACTAATTATGTATTTTTGCCATCTTATTATCCTTAGATTATGCTTTTCTTTATCTTGCCCCCCCCATCCCTTTTTTTAGTATTAAACTTATGGGCCCACTTGTGTCACATAGCTCTCCCTCTTTAGAATCCCTCCCACCCCCTTTGAATCCCTTCACCTTTCTTATATCTTTCCCTTATTACTCTTTTCCTTTTCCCTTTTCCTCAGCCACTTTTTAGTGAGGTGAGCAAAATTTCTCTGTAAACCAAATATGTCAATCATTTTCTCTTTGAGCCAACTCTGATGAGAGTAAGATTTACACAATATTCCTCCCCCTCTCTAAATTCCCTTAGATATGATAAGATATGTGGTATGTAGTTTCCCTCTTTTTATCTCTCCTTTTTATCAGTAAAATCAAATTATACATGTACTCTTTAAGTATATTCATAACAGAAATATAGTTCTCAAGAGTTCTTTTCCCCATTTTCTGCTTCTCTTGAGTCCTATGGTTGGAGATGAAATTTTTTTTTTTTTGTTTAGTTCTGGTTTTTTCCTTAGAAACAAATGGAATTCATCTGTTACATTAAATGTCCATCTTCTTCCCTGGAAGAAAATGCTCAGCTTAGCTGGCTAGTTTATTCTTGGCTGCATTCCAAGTTCTTTTAGCTTTTGGAATATCAGATTCCAGGCCCTTCAGTCTTTTAATGTGGAAGCAAGTAGATCTTGAGTGATACTTATTGTGGCTCCTTGGTATTTAAATTGTTTTTTTCTTCTGACTGCTTGTAATATTTTTTCCTTAATCTGATCATTCTGTAATTTAGTTACAATATTCCTTGCAGTTTTTATTTTAGGGTCTTTTTCAGAAGGTTTTCGATGAATTCTTTCAATGCCTATTTTACCTTCTGATTCTATTACCTCTGCACAGTTCTCTTTGGTGATTTCCTGTAAAATAGTATCTAGGCTCTTTTTTTCATCATAATTTTGGGGAAGTTCAATAATCCTCAGATTATCTCTCCTAGATGTATTTTCCAGGTCTGTTGTTTTTCCAAGTCGATATTTTACATTTTTTTTTTCTAATTTTTCATTTTTTTTTTGTTTTGCTTGACTGATTTTTGATGTCTCAATGAATCATTCATTTCTGTTTGTTCAGTTCTGATTTTTATTGAGTTATTTTCTTCATTAGCTTTTTTTTTAACTTCTTTTTGCATATGTCCAATTGAGTTTTTAAATGAGTTGTTTTGCTCTATGGAATTTTTTCCCATTTCACTAATTTTTTTTAACTGAGTTATTTTCTTTTTCCAGTTCTCAATTCCTGCTTTCTTGGGAGTTCTTTATCTTTTCCAATTCACAAATCCTACTTTCTTGGGAGTTCTTTCTTTTTTTCCAATCCACATATCCTACTTTCCTGGGAGTTCTTTGCCTTTCCCAATTCACAAATTATGTTTCCCTGAGCTTCCTGGGAGTTCTTTACCTTTTCCAATTCATATTTCAAGAGGTGGTTACTCTCTTGTGTAGCTTCTTTTTCCATTCCCCATTTTTCTTCTAGCTCTCTTTTATGATTTTCTATAGTTTCTTCTTTGGACAGCCTTGTGTGATGGGGGTCAGATTACATCCCCCTTGGGGTATTGCTTGGAGACTGTCTGCTATTAGTCTCCTCAGGGTTGAAAACCTGTTCTCTTTTTGTATAGAAGCTATTGATTATCCTTTTGATTTTTTTTTTACTCATTTTTTTTAAACCTGTAGGGTCTGCCTTCAGGGCAAGGAGGTTAACAGCTTTCTCTCCAGAGCAGGGATAGTTATATGGATAGTAGCTATCCTGCCAATGGGCTGCAAAGAGTGGCCGAGCCACAGGGGTGCTCTGGAAAAAGCTCCACACCAGAAGTGGCTCAGGCCTGGGTCCTACTGGGCTGAGCTGCAGAAGTGCCCTGTGAGGAACCCACTGTGAGGATTAGCGACTGCCCTGGTGCTAGATGCTGAGCATCTAAGATGTCATTCCCCCCCCCTCCTTCCCCCCCAAAAAGCCTGCTTTGGGTATTAGCTATTGCCCTACCCCTCATGGCACTGGAAGTGTCTCTCTCTCTGGGGAGCAGAGTCAGGCTGTGGAAATTCTATTGCCACAGGCAGAGCCCCTCATTGTGTAGATTAGAGGCTGCCATGGGCTGTGCCACCTTGCTGTGCAGATTTGTGATTGCCCCCCCCCCCGAAAGCCACTGCTGTAGAATGCTGCTGCACAGCTTTGTTGTGGCCTGTGCTAGTTCATTCACTTTCAGTTTTGGGTGGGTATAGCCAGATCCTGTTAGGTTCTGGCTGTTTTTTTAGAGTACCTTCTACCTTTGACTTTGATTGCTCTGCTGGTATATTGCTTTGCAACCAAAGCAGAACAGCCCAATCTATGGTAGAGTCCTCTCTGTAAATTTTCTAACCATGGATGCCACCCCCGCCTGTTGTGCTCAATATGCTAGCTTCTAGTTCTATTCCAGCTTGCGCTGGTCTGTTCCTGTGGCTCAAGACAAACCTTTTATGGCGATCTTCCAGATTATCTTCGGCTGGTAAGTTGTTGTACTTCCAATCTTTGTGAATTTTACCAGTTAAGCACTATTTTTTGAGGCCGATTTTAATAATTAGTAATGAGGGTATGAGAGAAGCTCAGAAAGTTGTGTGTGCTTTTTCCGTCATCTTGGCTCCACCCCTCCAGGTTGCTTTTTTAAAAAAAAAGGCATATTGTCTAAGCCTAGGATGATGATAATGTTGTATATTTTAGCCTAATAATTACATTTGGAATATTGTTAGTTCTAATTATCTTATTTTATGAAGGACCTTGAAGTCCTGGTTAAAATAAGACAGTGAAAACCTAATAGCTGTCTTCAGATATATAGGGATTAATCATGTTGGAATCAACATTTTTTATGGGCCCCCAAACAAATGGGGGAAAATAATCAACAATAAAACAAAAAATAGATTTTGACTTAATTTAAGAACTTTGTAATACTCGAAGCTATGGAAAAACAAAACGAGCAAACTCCAAAAGGAATGTATTTTCTCTTCACTGAAGGTCTTCAAAAAAAGCTGGCTGAGCATGTAGGTTTTAGACAAGATCACCTATGAGATCCCCTTTCTAATTTGAATTAAGAAAATCTGCTTTTAAAAAAATTTAACAAATATGGAGGATGAATAGGAATTGTAATCTTTTCTTAAATAACATTTCTGTTAAAATTATTTTTCTAATTATATATAGAAATAATTTTTTAACATTCATTTATAATAATATTTTCAGATGCTCCTTCTCCTTCCCTTCCTTTACCCCTCTTTGAGAAGGTAATCAATTTGATATACATTAGATATATGCAATCATGCAAAACATATTTCCATATTAGCCATATTGAGAAGGAAAACAGATATAAAAAAGAAAAGAAAAAAGATATAAAAATATTTTTCAATCTTCATTCAGAGTCTATCAATTCTTTTTCTGTAGATGGATAGCATTTTTTCATTAGATAACATTTTTAATCCATCTTCCTTTGCAAATGGCTCTATAATAATAGGGTCAAAATGACCACAAGATTTTTCCTATGAAAACATGTTCTTTCACCCTTCAATAACCCCCCTTTCCTTCTGTTTATACTATCTTTGAAATAAAAGTCTTTGTAACCAAATCTGATTTAAACATAGGACTCTGCTTTGACATAAATTACTGCAAGCCAGAGCAGTTAATCCCCATGGTCTAATTTTATTGGGAGCCAGTATAAATAACACATAATAATTTTGTTTTATTAATATAGCAATTCATCTTTATTGCCCTTCTTGTTGATGAAGATGGAAATCAAAGGCACTGAACTATAAATTAGAAGAGTTTAAGCTATGACAGAAAGGGTTCAAGTTTTACAACTGATTAAACAGTCATTTACTGGTTGAGTTTCCACTTAAGACTTGATGTCTGTTTCTAAATATATTTCTTAAAAGTTAACCTAAAAAATCAGAAGTGCCCACTTAGAATCAGTCAATTAACAAAACTTACATTCAAAGAAGAAAAGGTACACAATAGCCCTGTATATCACAAGACCTGGATTAACGATAGTTGTATAATAAACCGCTGTCAAGAATGCCAAAATCACCTATAAAGGTTCCAACCCCAGGTCACAGCTCATGTTAAACATTATAATTTTCTCATTTCTAAACTTTTTCTTAGAATCAATCTAAGGGATCTTATCCTTTGTCTTTTTACTGTTATGAGAGATAGTCTGACATAAGAACAAAAGTTTTGGATATAAAATCATGGAGAACATAGGTTAAGTGTTTATTGTAGTTATGATTATGGGAAAGCCCTTAATTTTTCCCTCATGTATAAAATAGAGATGTTTATAACCATATTTATTCTACTGATCTCAGAGATATTTTTTCATTAAAATTATTTCTAACTCTTAAATTAACAGTAATATTATTTCCTATTCTATATTTTGCTGGTTTTTAAACCTAAATTTAAGGCACTGAGTCTTTTGAACTTGATTTCTGATCATGTTTTCAATTTTGTGTTAAAATTTTTGATTCTCCCCAATTACTTTTTAAAATTCTTTCATTAATGATGCCTACCATGGTTGAACACTATCCCAATTTCTGCTTGATGAAATTGTTACTCAGTGCTCCCTTCATAGCTTTCTTTTTTCAGGAAGTTTTCACTATATCTCCCTCCATTCCACCCCTTCTGCCTCAACATTCTGTCATTCAAGTGAAATTTATTACATAATTTTTTTCTGGCTTTCTTCTTTTATTTGATCTAAGTGGTCTTAATGAAAGAGGTTGTTTACATGTATTCCATTTTCCTCATCTTCATTTAACATCTCAGCTTGTAAGAAGAGATTAAGATACATATTGCATCTATTTTTTTTTTTTTTTTGGCGTATCTAGGGACTATTACAGTACTTGCAAGTTTATAAAATTACTGAAATGGTGTGGTGGAGTAAAAAGAATCTAGATTGGGACGTAGAAGACCTGTGATAGAATTATAGCATTATAATACATTAAGTCTTCAAAATGCCATTTAATCTCTCTTCTCCGTCTATGAAATGGATGGTAAGAATGGTTAAAAAAGATGACAACTAAAGTATCTTCCAAATCAAAATCTATGAACCTATAAAAGTTTGTTTTAAGCAGAGTAGTATAGCACTATAATTATGTTAACTCCATACCAATAGAAACAGTGCCTCAGTGATGAGATCAAATCTCTCTAAAAATGATGAGATAATGATAGATGGAAGACTGTAAGTTCTGGATGAACCATGGAGGCCAGTTCTAGAGAAGTCAGTGATGAAGTTTGGTGGTCATTTAGACAGAAGTCTTTCTGAGGTGTTATCTTTTTCAAAGATAAGAGAGAAGTAGAATAAAGAAAAGAGAAGAGAGACAGAGAGGAGAGGAGAGGAAAGGAGAGGAGAGGATGGGAGAGGAGAGGAGAGGAGGGGAGAAGAGAGGAGAGAACAGGAGAGGAGAGAAGAAAAACAGAGACAGAGATAGAGAGAGACATAGACAGACGGACAGACAGAAGAGACACACAAAGACGGGGGAAGGGGGGAAGAGGGAGAGATGTTTTTAAAAAATAATAAAGACAGGGGTGATCAACCTGTCAGAAAATCAAGAGTAGAGAAGAGAAAGAAAATTATTAAAGAGTATCTAGAATTGTTTTCTCTTTGTTCTCTAGCTTCTGCTACAAACTAGCCCTTTGTCTACACACAAAAAATTAGAGCCAAAGGAATTCTTTGCCTCAATTAATAAGGTCTGCCCTTGTTTCTGGTGACTCACATTTGTTCCCTGACATCATGAAAGCCTGGGCTGGGTAGTACAATAAAGAATAGGAAAGGAAACAAAAAAAAAAAAAAAGAGAAAGAAGTCAAAGAAATAAATGATACAATTAAATAACAGGCAATTTGGAAAGTTGAAGGAGTAATTAAAGATTCCTGAAGTCTGCAGTACTGCAAAAATAATATGTGCAAATGAGGAAGCACCATGCAAAAAAAGATATGTATTTGCTTCTGATCTTTACAAGTAATCTTTTCTTGTAGGAAAGGGGTAGTGGGAATTGAAATATTCTTTTGCTCTTGTTTCTTTTGAGAAATAATGATTTACATTTTCTCTTTTATATATATTTAAAAACAATGTCACAAGTTAAATTCAATTCAATAAATATTTAGTTAAGTACCTACAATGTGGCAAACACATGCTAAGCTGGGGAAAGAAGAAAGGAAAAAAAAATAGCATCTCTTTTAAAGAACCATGTAGTCTACTAGGAAAAGAAAAAAAAAAGTACACAAACAAATAAATGCACAATAACAAAAGTAGCAGTTATGTGGAAGAGAAAAATAGTAACTACAGAGAGAAAGAATCAAGAAGAACTTTATTGAAGAAATAACCAAGGGATTCCAGCCATGAGATGGGGATGGGAGTGGGGTGAAGGTGGGAGAGTCTGTTTTATAAGAAACATTTGGCTTAAATGTTTGAATTACATTGTATCATCAACCTTATTACTTGTGTGACTTTGAGGAAAATTTTTCACTTACAAAATGAAGTAGTTGCAAAAAGAGTTACAAAAAGAAGATAACCTTTGAGGTACATTCCAAATCTCAATATATGATCTTAGGATCTTAGGATCCTTTGGACTAGCATCCAGCTTTCATCATTTAATTTTTTCCCCTCTTAATGACTTTACTAGTCCTAATTACATTCTGGGTAGAATAATTGCAGACTCTTTTATAGGATTTAGCCACATCAGCCTCTAAACATATTCATTATAAAATTTTAATTTTGAATTATTAGCTTGAGGCTGAGTTGATCTATGAGCTTTCAGGGATATACATTAAAGAGTAATTCTGATGGAACTATGGACAATGAAAAGAATTTCAAGTAAAGAAATCATTGAAGGGAAAGAAATACTGGATTAGGTTTGCCCAACTCAGGTCAAATTCTACTTTTATCCACTACAAATCCCTTCAGATTTTTGGCTTCCCAATTATGCAGGACTTTGTTAATGTTTATTGAATATCTTCAATGCCTAGGCATTGGTTTTTGGCAGATGTCAGTTAGAAAGAAAGGACATTATTTGACAAAGTAATGGGATATGACATTACCAATAACAACTTTCCTTCATTGTCAATCTTCCTTCATATGTCCTGCTTTCCCCCTTCCCCTTCTTCCCGCTGTGCCGCCAGACCCTCAGAATTTAGTAATAGGCACTTGTAAAAATGTTGAATGATTCTTCCCAACATTATTATTTTATTTAACCAAGACTGGGAGGGTAAGAGAGGAAGTGAATTTAAGTATTTGAATGATCAAAATAGTGATGCATTTCAGTTTAATTTTCTATCTGACTCCAAATATTTCTTCTAGTTATAATAATAAAATTTATACATATATATTTTTGAAGCACATCTGAAAGAATCTTGAAAAATGAATAGAAGGCAAACTTTTGAGTCAGGAAGATCTGGCTTAAGTATTGCCTCTAATAGAGAATGGTCATATAACAATGAGCCATTCACTTAACTTTTTTGTACTTTGTTAGAAGATCAATTACTAGAGGTATTTCCAATCAACATCAATGTAATTTACACATGGGGATCACTTGGATCTGAAGACATTCCCATTTCCACATAATTTGAAATGGAACCAGGTTGAATAGACTCCTTATTTTTCCTTTTAAAAATAAACTTTCTTACAAGGATATAAGGACTTTCTATGGTCCACATAAGATTTAAGACAACCTGTTTGATTTCTACATTGATTAAAAAAAAATGAAACTGGTCTCTGAGCTTTGGAAATAGATTATAAGCAAGGCTTTGCATAGTTTTTAGTTACTTTATATGACATTAGAGAACATCATATAAGAATTACAACTAAATCAATATTGAACTTTAAACTTCCTTGGTTTGATTTAAAATGACTATGAAGATAGTATATAATGCCAACAAAGTTTTCAACTGTTTGGCATTTAATGTAGCTAGTTACTTATAGAGAGGAACCAAGAAGGCGAAATAGGGAAAGAACTTCCCTGAACTATCCCTAATTCACCCCCAAACAACCATAATAATGACTCAAAATAAATTCAGGAGTGGGAGAATCAGCAAAATAAAGGGATAAAATAAATTGCCAGCCCAACATAATTTACAAGGTTTTCAGCAAAGGTCTGTCTCACTTGAGTAAAAAAGGAGTTCAGTCCAGTGTAGGTGCTATCTGGGTAAATCAGTTACAGGCCACACTCTGCAAGGCCCTGAGCTCCAGCAAATCATTTATGAGGCCCCACACTCTTGGCAGAGTGGGTCAGCTGCTAAGTCCTCTGTCCATGGGGAAACAGGTTGGCATGGAGGGCATATGTTCCTGGCACAGCAAATCAGTGGTGTTGTCCAGGACTCTTCATGCAAAAAGCCTGTAGCAGTGCTTCTTTGACCCCAGGAGCAAAGCTCAGTTTTAGTTACAAAATAAGCAAGACAAGTGAAGAAACAACAATAGCAACAAAAACTGACAATAGAAAATTATTATAGTGACTGAAAAAAGAAAAGAAAATGGAAAAGATGGAAACTAATAATAAGTGAATAAATATCTTTAAAAAATAAAGTGATTAGGAGGTATCAGAATATCAAATCTAGAAGGAAGAAAACTCACTCACATCTTCTTCAATCCATACCTGAAAAAAATTGCCCTCTATAATATCATCAACAATTAATCTTTCTGCTATTCCTTTGTGAACCATCAATCAGAAAAGACTTGTTGCTTCTTGATGCATCCTTTTGGACCTTTAGACAGTTATAATCTGGAAAAACTTTTCTAGATTTACAGCCTAAATTTTCCACCTTGGAACATCTAGCTATTGCTCCCTACTTGCCTTCTGAGGGATTCTAGGCAAGGCTGAGCAAGGGTGATTTTAGTATTTCAGACTGAGGATTAAAAAACAATGAAACACTTATAGACTATAATGTGCAATAGTAATAACTTTGTCTACAATAAAAAGTATACAATTTATTTAAAATAAGCACTGCTCTTTATGCTCTGGCAGTGGGTTACAAAGAAGTCATGAAGGGCATGTGGACTTCGGCCAAACTACTAAAGAGTTTTCTCCACATGAATTGAGCTTTTAATATTCCAGTAAACCATCTTGCCCCATCAGAGGAAGACTGCTCTATTTTAGTTCAAAGATATGTTCTTTCTATCATATCTTACCCCTTAGTGACAAGGCCTCCAAAAATTTTCAGGGGAGATTCCTTTTTCCATTCAGTAGGTTTAAAGTAATTCTCAACTTGAGAATACAATTAACATAAAGAACACTAAAAATAAATGATTTTTTAAAGAATCACAAGAATATTTAAAAGTTTTTTTTTTTTGGTACAATGCTGTGGTTTTGTTTTTTAGACTAGGATCCACAACAAATGTGCAAATACCAAGGGTAGTTAAAAGTAGATCTTTCACTATAAAAAATGTAGCCTTTATGGAAAGGAGTTGTCTGAGTCATGCCTAGGAGAATAAAAGCCTTCCAATTAAGGAGGGACTTGAACTATATTTAATCAACTGGAACCAGTTACAAAATGCCCATATATGCTCAATAATCTCTCTAAGGGACTCCAGTCTATGTTGTCATAATGTTTTATGAAGTAAGCTTCTCAAGGTTCCTCTACCTCGAGAAACTGCATTAACCAAGCAAGCAGATGGGGTCATCATAAATACATATCATATGGTGTATTTCCTATTGGTTTGTGAAACCTCACTTACTTTGCCTTGGTTATTATATTAAGGACCTAAGTGTCATTATTTTTGGTAGCTATTTGTGTAGGTAGACAATGAATAGGTTGTATGTACAAGAACTAGAATAGGAGAACTACATTTCCCTTTAGTGTATTAGCTCTGGATTCAGAAGAATTTTGAACATGTAGTTTTTCTCTGCTAGTATGAGAGCAGGGCAAAGTGAGGGAGAAATGGAGTGTCCAACACACATCTAGGTAAGAGATGTGAGGCTCTTATATAGGATAAGTACTGATGATCTACTGTATAGACACCATAGGATACTAAGCTCTTTGGGTTCTAACACTTAGGACATGATGGGTCCTTAATAAAGGCATCCATTTGTTCATTTGCTTATATGATTTGAGGGCAGAATCAATTAAAATTGACTTCCCTTGGTTTTGTTTATTGGCTATTTTATTTTAACTTTGTATGAGATCTTGGGCAAGTCACTTAACTTTTATGAACCTTAGTTTCTTCATCTATAAAATGAGGATAATAATAATTATACTATCTTCTTTGCAGTATACTTGAGAGGATCATATGAAATAATATATAAAAATAAGTTTGTAAATGTTAAAAGACAGTAAAAATTCAAACTAGAATGGTTTACCCTATAATGAAGGCAATCGTTCTTGGAAGGCTTTTGTGATAAACAACAGGTGGTTATTAAGAAGATCTAAGTATATCTTAAATAAATTGGTTAAATATCATGTCATACAGGAAGATGATAAAGATGATGGTATTGTAGTAATGAATATTTATAACCTCCAATCTATCTGGAATGAAAAACTTTCATCCTATTGAGATGAGCAGAAGAAATAAATACCAAATAAGAACATAATGAAGAATATATCATTCCAATAAGGCTATATGCTATTGCTAATACTTTAAAAATGCTTTCAATGAGTCTATAAAAGACAAGCTTTTTATTCACTACTCAAACACTAAATGGCAAAAAACAGCAAAAAGATGATGGCTTTTCTTTGAACTGTTTCAAACTGAATAATGATATAAGAATAAATAAAAATAATGAGAATAATATTTATAATAATAGAATAATTAGAAAATACAATAATTACAATAATAATTACATCAAAATCCAACCTAATATCCATAACAAAAAATAGGGATTGCCACTGGCACAATAATGTTAAGAAAATTGATGTCAATTTGGTATTTTTTCAGATACATACATACATACATATGTACATTATAGAAATTCAAATGTTAGAAATTCAGGGTTTGCCTTCCTTTAGATTTAAGATCATTTCTCCTAAAAAACAATTGAGCATGATCCATCATATAATGACAAGGTCAAACTGGTAAAATATTATTAATCATTTGATTTATGTAGATGACATTGATGTATGTATGTATTATTTATATATCTGACTCCCCCTAAAACAAAATAAATAAATCCTTTATTTCATGGAACATTTTGCCAATTTTATCAAAATATCATTTGTTTTAAATTAGTATATTATTCTTAAAATGTGTCAAAGACAAAAACTAAAAAAATTGAGAAATTGATTGCATAAGTAAAGGTGACAATTACGTATTCTTTGATTTGCTGTATGCAAGACACATCAAGCACAAAGAAGAAAGATGACTGAATATGTTAAGAAACTAACTGGCATACTGAAATCAAGATCCAGGGAGAACAAATTTTTTTTAAAAGCTGCATAAATTCAGTCATGATATACATTTTCACAATTCTAATATAAAATGTAATAGATTTGTACCTAATCAAATAGTTGCATAAAGTAGTTTCTCCAATACTATAAGCAAATTAGAACAACAAAGGATAGTTGATCTCTCATCTGTGGAGAAGCAAGGAATATGGCCAAAAAAGAACTAGAGTAAATTATGGAATGCAAAATGGATAATTTTGAATATATCTAGTTAAAAAGTTTTTGTACAAACAAAACCAATGTAGATGAGATAAGAAGGGAAGCAATAAACTGGGAAAAAATTTTACATCCAAGAGTTCTGATTTGTGTAGTGCTTTTAAACTTACATAAATTTGCAAACATTATCTCACAAATCCTGTGAACTTGATGCCAATATCATTTGCTTTTTATACATTGGAAACTGAGGCTAGGAAGAGTGACTAGCCAAAAATCAAGAAACTAGTTTAAAGTCTAAAGCACTCAGTTCTTACCTGTGGCTCCAAGAAGTTGTACCATGAGAAATGGCTTAATCTCACTGACAAAGCATCTCAACATACAGGTTGAATTAGGTTCAGGGTAACTGATAGGCCTCAAGCTAGTTGGGGGGGGGGGAGTGAAGTTTATCCCAAGTATGTGAAGAATTATCTTTTAGGATTGTGCCTAGGAAGGTGACTGAAGGAGGATCTGGATAGTGCTTAGAGCTTGGTCAGACATCAAAGACATCCAGGCCATCACCAGACATCTTGACTTTTGTCTTGCCACTGGACTTCATTGTTCCTAGAATAGAAAGTTAGGTTGATAACTTGATGCAATTCTTTCTAACTTAAGTCCAGTTTATTTACAAATCATTTTGTAACTCTTCCCATTTTGTCATTTTTCCTCTTCAAAGAGGAAGGTACAACAATATTTAAGGCATGCTTTGAACTCTGGTTTTCCTAATTTCACATCCAATATTCTTTCCATTGCACTATCTAGAAGGCCAATAATACTCTATATACTTATCTATGTACATGTTTTATGCAAGCTCTCTGAAAGGAGGCAGTTTCACTTCCTCTGTTTTCTCAGCCCTATAAAAATGCAAATATTCATTGAATTGAACTGAATTGAATTGTATTCAAGAAAAATATAAAATGGTCCCTGCCCAAAGGAATCAATATACACTACAACAACAACAAAACAAATATGACAATGCAAAAATTATTTTAAGTGAGGCAGGATTTTGGGGGTTTATTATGTAGTGGAGGAGAGACTGAACTTTTCAAAGGCTAAAACTATTAACTTGAAAAGAATAACCATAATGATTCTTTGCAATCAAAAAGGAAATAAAATGTCTAAATAATGTTGTTAAATTTGTGACCAGATGACAAACCCAAAAGCAAGTTTCACTGTTGACATGGAAATATTAGCTTATACAGTAGGTTGCTCTGATCCAGCTCTCTACTGAAAATGTCACATTTATTTGTTACATTTTCTTGACTCTCACTTTTTTGATATGTAAAAACCCAAAGGCCATCAGTCAATTACTCTTTTTTTCACCTCAGTAAGCAGTGGTTGATACCATATTTGTTTCATTTCAATACTACTGTTTCCTTTCCCTTTTTGTAAGCTGGAATTCCCAAGGAAGATTTAAAAGCTGGGGAAATAAAGGGGATGAGGAGGACTATGCTCTAGCCTGCTGGAGAGATAAGTAGATTTTGCTTACAATGCAGTACATTGATTTGACTTTAAGAAAATAATTGTAAAAACAAATTGTCATAGATCTGGCAGGAAACAAGCTAATGTCCAGACTTGATGATATCACATAGAAGTGTTGGAAAAGTCATGTTGCTTAGTGTATTACTTATTCAGACTTTACAACACATGGCAGAAAACATCAATCATGGGAGATATTTCTTAGCCTCTAGAAAACCCAGCCTTTGAGAATAGACATTATTCCTCCTGTTTCTGACAGAAAAGCTATACTAATTAAATGTCTGATCCCTGTGATCTAAAAATGAACCAGAAGAAATCAAGGAGTTCTGAAGGCCATATATACAAATCATAGAATTCAATTCCATTCAATAAACATTTATTAAGGGGCTACCAGGTACAAAAGTTCTGAGAATATCATGGAACCTTGCAATTTCCAAAGAATGAAAATTACAGTGCTCAAAGGAAAAGAGAAATATGAAATCAGCTGTAACATTCTAGGGATGATAATTTGAATGAGGAATGAAATAAGATATATTATCTTTTAAAATATATATAACTTATTTCTTGTTTTTTCATACTGGACTTATTTTGTTATCTCTCCTCTTCTCTGCCTAGAAATATATCTTATATATAATATACATTATATATATCATATATAATATTTAAAATAGGAAGATGAGAAAAATCATCTATACTAATTCATTAGAAAAAAATTATATGAGTTATTCCACACCTGTGAAAAAGTAGCAGAAAGAAATCCATGTGGTTGTTCTTTAGATCTAAATTTGATATTTTTAGTTTCATATCAATCAGGTTGAGCCCAATTTACAGTGTTATAATTATTTATTATTTTCCCCTTCAATTTTCATCATTTCCTATCTTCCTGTGGTTCTCTCTATCCCAGTTCTCTATTGCTTGCAAACGGACTCAAGTTTTACTGACCAAAAAAAAAAAAAAAAAAAAAAAATCCATTCTGTTCTACTAGTGTCAAGACATAATTCTTCATCTCTCCTCCTATTCTTGACCAAACTCCTTGAAACAGTTATCTAGCCTGCTGTGGAGATGTCATCAGATCTATGGATACAATAGTTCATAAAAAATTAAGAAAATAGTTTCATAGAAAATAAAATTAATACTTTTTGTACATAAATTTTAACATTCTTGTACAAATAAAACAAATGCAATCACAATGAGAAGAAAAACATGAAATAGAAAATTCATCACAGAAAATTTTTCTGATTAAAGTCATATATACATATATACATACATATATGTATATATATATATATATATATATATATATATATACATAGATATGATAAATTAAGCCAAATTTGTGAAATTAACGACTAGAACCCATTCCTAAAAGATGAATGACCAAATGATATGAACAACTTTCAGAGGAAGAAATTAAAGTTATCACTACTCAAATAAAAAAAATGTTTAAATCACTAATCACTATAGAAATTTAAATTAAACTCTGAGGCACCACTTCATAGTCATCAGATTAAATGAGATGACAAAAAAAAATTACAAATGCTGTACAGGAAGTATACTGATGTTATATCTCTATATAACAGAGCAGAACCAGAAGAATAATCTCTACAGTAAGAAAATTATAAAAATTAGCAATTATGAAAATGTTAATAACTCTGATCACTATGATTATCTGCAGCTCCAAAATTCTCATGATATAAAATGCTATCTTCTTACAAATAGAGAACTGATGTACTAAGAGAGCAGATAGAAGCATATTTTTCCTTTAATTTTTTTTGCATCCATCCCTCAAAATTGCAAATGTAGAAATGTTTTGCATAATTTCATATGAATAATGAGAATTATATTTTTGCCTCATTAATAATTGAGGGATGTGTGGAAGGACAGAATTTGGACCTGAAAATGAAAATGAAATTTAAAAGAAAAGAAAAAGCTGCTTATCCTTTTTTTTTGGTCTTCTTCACTCCTTCAACCTCTTACAAACTGCTTTCTGATGATTACCCTAAAATTATTCTCAATAGTAATGAATGGGCTCTTCTATGCCAAATCTGATAGTCTTATTTTCCCCAGTTCAATCCTTCTTTATTCATCTATAAATCTTATATTGTTGACTAATCTCTCATTTTGGATATTCTTTTTCTTCTTCTGGGTTTTTATGATATTGGTCTCTTTTGATTTTCCTGTTGGTTTGCCTGATCATTTCTTCCCCTCAATTCCCTTGCTGACTATGAATATCATTCATATCACAAAACTTAATTCTTAGTATTCACCCAGGATTTTTTTTCAAAGCCTGCTACTCTTTACACACTTTCCTTTATTAAATATATTTTATTGCATAATGGTCTGAAAAAGGGCATTTAACATTTCTACTTTTCTGAATTTTGTTATGAAGTTTTCATACACTAATACACGGTCCATTTTTGTGAAAGTGACATCTATAGCTGAAAAAAAGTATATTATTTTCTCTATTCCCATTTAGTTTTCTTCAGAGATCTATGATGTTTAACTTTTCTAGGATTCTATTTATTTCCTTGACTTCCTATTTATGCCTAGATTTATCTATCTCTAAAAAGGGAAATGTTTAAATCCTGCACTAGTATAATTTTATTGTCTATTTCTTTCTGTCATTCATTTAATTTTTTTCTTCAAAAATCTGAATGCTCTGTAATTTTGTGCTTATATATATAACATTGAAATTACTTCATTATGTACAATTTATTTTAATAAGATGTAATTTCCTCAATTTATTTCTTCTTATTAGGTCATTCTGGGGGCTTCTATTTCATCTTATATCATGATTGCCACTTCTTTTTTTTTTTTTTTTTTACTTCCTCTGAAGTATTTATTTGGAACAATTCTGTTCCAGCCCCTTATTTTAACTCTGTGTATCTCTTTATTTCAAATAACTTTCATAAAAATAATGTTGTTTTATTCTGATTTCTAATCAGTTTTGTATCCATTTCCATGTTATAGGTGGATTTATCTCATTCACATCCTCAGTTATGATTACTGCATATTTCTCCTCATCCTGTGTTCTTCTATGTATTGTTCTCTTTTTTATTCTATCCCTCCTCCAAACCCTGTCTTGTTTCTAACCACAGTCTTCTTTATCCATCCACCATCTTATCATCCCTTCTTTCTTTTATCTCCTTCTCTTTCTTTTCTAGTTCCTTGTGGTATAAGATAGATGTCTATTGTCAGTTGAGTTTGTAGATATATTTTCCCCTCTTTGAACCATTTGAGATATGAATACAATTTAAGAATTGTTCTATTCCTTGTAATTATATTTCCATTTATTGTAAAGGTTCTCCCTTGCATGCCTATTTCATATAAGATAATTTTCTGCATTTTTCTTGACATTTAATCCATTGTCAAGGACATATCTCTCTCTGATATATATAATCTCAATATTATCAACTCATTCCCATACTCTTTTTCTACGCAGTTCCCATTGAACTGCCATGGTGATGATAATGTTCTTAGAAGATATATGTACATTTATTACAAACAGAAAGATGTAAACTTTAATCTTGTTGATTAGTTTATTATTCATCTGGTTTGTTTAATGTTTTATGCTTCTCTTGAGTTTTATATTTAAATGTCAAATTTTCTATTCAGTTCTGCTTTTTTCATCAAGAATGCTTGAGGTCCTTCTATTTCATTAAATTTCATTTTTTTCTCTTTGAATGATTCTTCTCAGTCTTTGGATGGTACATTATTTTTTATTGTTATCCTGAACTTTTGCCTTCTGTACCAAGCCCTCTGATCCTTTAAAATGATATTTGTTAATCTTATGTGATCCTGACTATGGGTCTAAGATATTTAAATGGTTCCTTTAAGGCTACTCAAAATATTTTCTCCCTAACCTAAGATTCCTGACATTTGGATATAATGTTCCCGGGAGTTTTCATTTTCTTTCAGGGGGTAACTGAAAGATTCTTTCCATTTTTTATTTTATACCCTGCTTCTAATATCCCAGGACTATTTTCTTTGATGTCTTAAAATATAAAGTTGGGGCGGGGAGGAAGGAAGTAGAGCCAAAATGGCAGAGAGGACACACCGTTTCTTTCAAATATTTTCCCACAACTCTCAGACTATTTAGCAAATTCAGCCTCTGAATTAGTTCTGTACTGGTAGAATCCACAAGTATTGGGAGTGTAACAAATTACCAGCAGAAGATAATTCCGAAGTCTCATGAAAAAGTCTGTTTCAATTGGCCACAGAGGGAGCCAGGCCAAGTATAAACAGGCTGAGCACAGATGCCACTGCAGGCAGTGCACAGACCCAGACTGGGGAGGGCTCTGCACACTAGAGAATCTATGGGGGGGCGGGAATCAAGAGCAGTGTTGGCTACTCTACTCTGGATGCGATCCAGTAGATCAGCAGAGAAGTTATAAAACATCCAACACAAACACAAAAGGTAAAGAGTAAACCCCAAAATGCCAGAACTCCACAAAACCTGGCTATATCTACCTGGCACCTGAAGTCAGTCAGCACAGTCCCTGCTCCTTGTAGAGGAAGCTTGGACAATCTCCCTTGCCCTAAAAGCAGATCTCAACTTTAAAAAAAAAAAGTAAAAAAGCAAAAAGAACACTGACCATAGATAGTTTTTATGGTAAAAGAGAAGAGCAGATTTCACACACTGAGGAGACTAAAAGCAGATTGTCTCCAGATGAAGCCCCAAAGGGTGGTATAAATTGGTCCCCATCCCACAAGGCTCTACTAGAAGAGATTACAAAAGATTTTAAAAGAGAACTGGGAGAAAAATAGGGAAAGGAAATGAGAACTTTACAACAGGGTTTGGAAAAGAAAACACAGAAATTATCTGAAGACAATTTATTACAAAATAGACTTAGAGAAATGGAAAAGGCATATAACTTGACAAAATGGAAAAAGAAAAAAAAAGAAAAAAATGGAAAAAGAAAATATTTCATGGAAAAATAGAATTTGTGAAATGGAAAAAGAAAATAACTCCTTAAAAACAGAGTTTATGAAATGGAAAAAAATAGAACAAAATAACTCATTTAAAAATTCAATTGGATAAATATAAAAAGAAATTTAAAAAAGTAAATGAAGAAAATAATTCAGTAAAAATCAGAACTGAACAAATGGAAATGAATGACTCAACAAGACATGAAGAATCAGTTAAGTAAAACCAAAAAAAAAAAAAAACTATCAAACAATAGAAGGAAATGCAAAATACCTACTTGGGTTAGGGTTTTCCTATTTTCTACAGTACCTTTGGGATATAGACCCAGCAGTGACACTTCAGGATCAAATGGTATGCTCAGTTTTATAGTCCTTTGTGCATAGTTACAAACTGCTTTTCAGAATGGCTGAATCAGTTCACAACTCCACCAATAATACATTAATGCCCCTGTTTTGGCACACATTCTGCAACATTTATTATTTTTTTTCTTGTCATCTTAGCCAATCTAAGTCATCTTAGAAACCACTAGGTTTCTAGGGTTACCTGAGTGGTTGTAATTTGCATTTCTCTATTCAATAATGATCTACATTAATTTTTTTTTTCATTTGACTATTGATAGTTTTAATTTCATCTGAAAAGTGCTTATATCCTTTGATCAAATTGGAGAATGACTTATATTCTTATAAATTTGACTCTGTTTTTTTAATATTTTATATATATATATATATATATATATATATATATATGAAATGAGGTCTTTTTCAGGAATACTGGTTCTAAACAAAATATTTTCCAGCTTTCTGTTTCCCTTCTAATCTTGACTGCATTATTTTATTTCTGCAAAAACTTATTAATTTAACATAATCAAAATTATCCATTTTACATTTCATAAAGTTCTATATTTTTTATTTGGTCATAAATGCCCCCCTTCTCTAAGGTTTCACAAGTAAACTATCTATTGCTCATTTAATTTGCTTATTGTATCACTCTTTATGTCTAAATCATGAACTTATCAGGGCCTTATTTTGCTATAGAGGCTGAGATATTGGCCTATTTTTATTGTCTGCCATATTATTTTTCACTTTTCCCAACAGCTTTTGTCTTATGCCAAAAGTTGGAGACTTGTAGTTTATCAAACAGTATATTTCTAAGAAGGCCAATAATTTCACTTAAACACAGATCAAATTAGGGGCCTTCTTTACTTAATAAATTTCAGGAACTTCCTATTTTCTCTAAAATTGAATATAAAGAAATTTGTTTCACTTTTAAAGTCATATACAACTTGACCCCAATTTTCCAGACATCTTTCTATGTCTCTCTCTTTGTTTTTCTCTGTCTATGTTTATGTCTCTCTCTGTGTCTCTGTCTTTCTCTGTCTCCCTCTGTTTCCCTCTATCTCTGTCTCTAATTCTGTATTTGTCATGATCATTCAATCAGCATTACTGAAAATCTGTGGAAGAGGACATAGAAGTATATTCATTATTCTATGAGTATTTAGGTAACATGAACATTATAGCACTTACAACTCCCACAAAACTACTAACTCTTTCCTTCCCAAAATATCATGTAATGTGAATATTTTGCATAATTTTATATTTATTCATTTTATATATATGTTTTTTTAAAATTTTATGTATCCGTTGTCTTTCTCAAATGGTCTTCCTCATTGGAACGTAAGCTTCTTTAGAATTAGACTTTTTTTTTTTTTTTTTTTTTTTTTTTTTTTTTTTTTTTTTTTACTTTTCCTTGAATTGTCAGTGTTTAGGACAATGTCTGGCATTATTAAATATAAAGTGATGACTTGTGGTATTCAAGCATTAATTGCACCTTTGATTTTTGTTCCTTCCATATCAATTCTTCCTGTCATCACAAAGAGGATTTCACTGACAGTAGATTTTTCCTACCTGATAAGGAATCCAAGCTGCAATTAGACCATTGTGAGACAACTTAGTTTTATCCCAATAATAATGCGTTTTCACCATAGTAATTATGGTCAGTCTGGGAGAAAACATAGGTTTAGACATTTAGTATATTACAGTTTGCACTATTCCTATAAAAGTTTTTTTTTAGAAGTCTTCCAGTTAATGGCCATTTTCTTTGATTTTAGTCTTTCCTTGTCTCTGAAGGATTATAAGAAACTAGAGGAAATCCTATAGGACTAAATTTAGATGAATTTTCCAGAGAATGGCTCCTCTCTTAATCATTAATTTGAATTTTAAAAATATATAAATTTTAGATATTTTTGTACCTATATTAGTACATGTTATTTCTTCTGTTACAATAAGAAGTATTATTTCATTTTCAGTATCTGTATCCCCAGTGCCTAAAACAATGCCTAGCACATAATACTTTCTAATAATGCTTGTTGGTGGATTAATTGATTTGATTGATCAAATATTTTTCAAACACACACACATACACACACACACACAAACACACACACAAGAATTGCATAGGAAGAGATGTGATAAAGGGTTGTGATTATAACTGATAGTAAGAGTACATACCTGAATTGAATGATAGATACATTGTGTCTATCATTGTGTACATTCTCATCATTAAGAAAATAAAATAATTTATTCCAATGAATGAACATTTTTTCAAAAATCATAAGAAATTAGGTATTATTAAGTTTAATTTTGATTAATTAAAATATTCTTTTAAATATTTAAATAGATATATTTTGAAATGTCAATGATTTTCCAATAAATCAACTTTTCTTCCTGTTCTTTATTATCAGGTAATAACCTCATATCAATAAATATATTTATGTATTTTTCAAATTTGCCATTTTGTGACTTGATGAGTTACTTTTTATAATTTAGATTTGGGATGTATAGATTTAGAAGAGCTCATCTTCCTAAAAGTATTGTGATTCTAAAGCACTTTCTGTTGCATTAACTCCACTTTCTAATCAGCTCAATGCAGTAAGCCTTATGAAAACAGCACCTTCACATTATATTTGGAGAAAATTGATTCCCAGAGGTTATTATGCTGTCCAATGTTAGACAAATAATAACAGACGAAACCAGAGTATAAATGCTGATCTTTTAACTCTAATTTTATTGTTTTTCATGCTGTTTTAATAGTTCATTTGGTTCTGTTGATTTTTCTTTGTTTAGTGATGTCACTTATTTGTTACCAGAGTGGATGAACATAGCAAAAATAAAAAAAAAACCAGAAACTCTGATAATTTATTGGTAGCTTTAGAAAAAAAAAAGTCAATGAAAATGGGGTGAGCTGTGGAAAATTTGTACTTGGCCCAAAGTTTTATGAACCTGCCTAGAATATTTTCCCATAGGTCTCATATTTAACGCAAGCCTTTTGGAATTGAAAGTCTTGAATGCCAGTTCCTTTCCTGCCTTTCCCATTTCTTTAGATGGAAGAATAATTTAAAGAGATTGTTAGATGAGAGATCTTTAATTATAGACCTTTTCTAAATAAAAGCATTAATGGGAACTAGAGTTATTTAAGACACTAAGTTGTCTAAAGGAAATAAAAAAGCAGTCTGACTTGGCAGAGGCCCTATTTTTAATTAAGACACAGGCTGAAAATGAAGTAGGTGTGTTTAAGAATAAATGCAGAGCCTCTCCTGACATCTATGGATTGCAGCAAGTAAGCTTTCTTATTCCTCTCAGGCAGTTTTAGCTCAAGCTTAATTTCACCTTTTTAGCAAATTATTATTTTCCCCCTACCATCCTGAAAAAATAGTTTTGGAAGTCAGGAGATTGTTTTGGTGCAGGATCATCAGATTTTTCTCAACCTTGGGCATTCAAAAGTAACAATTCCTTAAACAATTGATGAGTTTTCTTTATATCCTTAGATGTAAAGATCCTTTATATTCAATATTATGATGTATATGGATAGAATAGTAGTTTTTGAATTGAATTTATTGTATTTCTTTTTAATTTGGAAGACATTGATTTTTTTTTTTTTTGGAGTTCAACATTTTTTTTTAAATTGTAATAATTTTTTATTGACAGAATCCATGCCAGGGTAATTTTTTACAACATTATCTCTTGCACTCACTTCTGTTCTGATTGTTCCCCTCCCTCCCTCCACCCCCTATCCCAGATGGCAAGCAGTCCTATTTCATGTTAAATAGGTCGCAGTATATCCTAGATAAAATATATGTGTGCAGAACCGAACTGTTCTCTTGTTGCACAGTGAGAATTGGATTCAGAAGGTAGAAATAACCCAGGAAGAAAAACAAAAATGAAAACAGTTTACATTCATTTCCCAGTGTTCTTTCTTTGGGTGTAGCTGCTTCTGTCCATCATTGATCAATTGAAACTGAGTTAAATCTTCTCTTTGTCATAGAAATACACTTCCATCAGAATACATGTTCATACAATATCCTTGTTGAGGTATATAATGATCTCCTGGCCCTGCTCGTTTCACTCAGCATCAGTTCATGTAAGCCTCTCCAAGTCTCTCTGTATTCATCCTGATGGTCATGTCTTCCAGAACAATAATATTCCATAACATTCATATACCACAATTTACCCAACCATTTTCCAATTGATGGGCATCCATTCATTTTCCAGTTTCTAGCCACTACAAACAGGGCTGCCACAAACATTTTGGCACATACAGGTCCCTTTCCCTTTTTTAGTATCTCTTTGGGGTATAAGCCCAGTAGTAGCACTGCTGGGTCAAAGGGTATGCAGAGTTTGATAATTTTTTGGGTATAATTCCAGATTGTTCTCCAGAATGGTTGGATTTGTTCACAACTCCATCAACAATGCATCAGTGTCCCAGTTTTCCCGCATCCCCGCCAACATTTATCATTATTTTTTCCTGTCATCTTAGCCAATCTGACAAGTGTGTAGTAGTATCTCAGAGTTGTCTTAATTTGCATTTCTCTGATCAATAGTGATTTGGAATATTCTTTCATATGAGTGGTAATAGTTTCAATTTCATCATCTGAAAATTGTCTGTTCATATCCTTTGACCATTTATCAATTGGAAAATTACTTGATTTCTTATAAATTAGAGTCAATTCTCTATATATTTTGGAAATGAGGCCTTTATCAGAACCTTTAACTATGAAGATTTTTTCCCAGTTTATTGCTTCCCTTCTAATCTTGTTTGCATTAGTTTTGTTTGTACAAAGGCTTTTTAATTTGATGTAATCAAAATTTTCTTTTTTGTGATCAATAATGGTCTTTATTTCATCTTTGGTCACAAATTTCTTCCTCTTCCACAAGTCTGAGAGCTAAACTATCCTATATTCCTCTAATTTATTTATAATCTCGTTCTTTAGGCCCAAATCATGGACCCATTTTGATCTTATCTTGGTATACAGTGTTAAGTGTGGGTCCATGCCTAATTTCTGCTATACTAATTTCTAGTTATCCCACCAGTTTTTGTCAAATAATGAATTCTTATCCCAAAAGTTAGGATCTTTGGGTTTGTCAAACACTAGATTTTTATAGTTGACTATTTTGGCTTGTGAACCTAACTTATTCCACTGATCAACTAATCTATTTCTTAGCCAATCCCAAATGGTTTTGGTGACTGCTGCTTTATAATATAGTTTTAGATCAGGTACAGCTAGGCCATCTTCACTTGATTTTTTTTTTTATTAATTCCCTTGAGATTCTTGATCTTTTGTCCTTCCATATGAATTTTGTTGTTATTTTTTCTAGATCATTAAAAGGAAGGAAGAATTCTTAAAGTAGAGAGGAAAATGGTGAGGTAGGAAATGGGTAATACTCATTCACATCTTAAATGGTTTAAAGAGGGAAAATGTAGCAATCATTAAAATTGTTTGGTACTGTCCACAAAATAGAATAGTTGATCAGTGGTGTAGATTAGGTTTACAAAATACAATCGTCTGATTATAATAATCTAGTGTTTCATTAACCCAAAGATCCCAGCTTCTGGGATAAGAACTCACTATTTGACAAAAATTTCTGGATAAAATTTTAAAAATAGTATGATATTTACTCATTACTAATTTACTCATTACCTTATTACTAATTACTAAATTCAGCCTCAAAAATAGCGCTCAACTGGTAAAATTCACAAAGATTGGAAGTACAACAACTCATCAGCTGAAGATAATCTGGAAGATCACCAGAAAAGGTTTGTTCTAAGTGGAGGGAGCAGACCAGCTCAAACTGGGAAATAGAAGAGGCTAGCAAACAGGGCAGACCAGGGGTGGAGGTGGTGGCTGGAAAAAATTACAGGGTGGACTCTACCACAGGTTGGCTGCTCCACTTTGCAAAGCAGTCAAAAGGCAGAGATATTAAAGCCAAAGGTAGAGGGTACTCTAAAAAACACCGGAACCTAACAGGATCTAGCTATACCCACCAAAACCAGAAATGAGTGACTCAGCACAGATAACAACACAGCTGTGCAGCCACATTCTGCAGCATGGGGCTTTCTCTGAGGCAGTTACAAACCCACAGGGCAGGGGGCACATTCCAGGACAGCCTCTAATCTGCACAGTGGGGGGCTTGGCCTGGGGCAATAGAACTTCCACAGGGCAGAGACACTTCTGGTGCCTGCAGGGGAGGGCAGCTGCTAATACCCAATTTGCCTGGGGCAGTGACATTTTCCCTGCTCAGACTGTAGCCCCAAGGCAGTCACTAATCCTCACAGTTGGGCTCCTTGAAGGACACTTCCACAGCTCAGCCCATACTACCCAGCCCTGAGTCACTTCTGGTGAGGAACTTTTCCCAGAGCACTCCCACAGCTTGGCCACTCTTTGCAGCCCGTTTGGAGGACATCTACTATTCATATACCTATCCCCGCTCTGCAGAGGAAGCTGGTAACCTCCTTGTCCTGAAGGCAGACCCTAAAGGCTTTAAAAAATGAGTAAAAAAGCTAAAAGGATGATTGATGGCTTCTATACAGAAAGATAGCAGGTTTTCAAACCCAGGGACACTAATAGCAGACAGTCTTCAGACAAAACCTGCAAAGGGGGAATATAACCTGATCCCCATCACACAAGGCTCTCGTGGAAGAAACTAAACAATCTTAAAAGACATCTAGAAGAAAAATAGGGAAAGGAAAGAGAAGCTATGTAAGAAAGTAACAACTTTCTGAAATGTGAATTGGAAAAAGTAAATAACACACAGGAAGCAGAGGGAAACAGGATTTGTGAATTGGAAAAGGTAAAGAACTCCCAGGAAAGTTGGATTTGTGAATTGGAAAAAGAAAATAATTCAGTAAAAAAAATATTGAAATGAAAAAAAAATTCCATAAAGCAAAACAACTCATTTAAAAACTCAATTGGACATATACAAAAAGAAGTTTAAAAAAAGCTAATGAAGAAAATAACTCATTAAAAATCAGAACTGAACAAATAGAAATGAATGATTCATTGAAACATAAAAATTCAGTCAAGCAAAACCAAAAAAAATGAAAAAATTATTCAATATCTACTTGGAAAAACAGTAGACCTGGAAAATAGATCTAGGAGAAATAATCTGAGGATTATTATGATGAAAAAAAGAGCCTAGATACTATTTTATAGGAAATCATCAAAGAGGACTGCCCAGATGTAATAGAATCAGAAGATAAAATAGTCATTGAAAGAATTCATCAAACACCTTCTGAAAAAGACCCTAAAATAAAAACTCCAAGGAATATTGTGGCTAAATTTCAGAACTATCAGACTAAGGAAAAAATATTACAAGAAGCCAGAAAAAAGACAATTCAAATACAAAGGAACACTAAGGGTCTCTCAAGATCTAGCTGTTTCCCCATTAAAAGATCAAAGGGTCTGGAATCTGATATTCTGAAAGGCAAAAAATACTTGAAATGCAGCCAAGAATAAACTACCCAGCTAAGCTGAGCATTTTCTTCCAGGGAAGAAGATGGACATTTAATGAAACAGATGAATTCCATTTGTTTCTAAGGAAAAAAAATCAGAACTAAACAAAAAAGGTGATCTCCAACCATAGGACCCAAGAGAAGTAGAAAATGGTAAAAAACAACTCTTGATAATTGTATTCCTGTTGTGGATATACATAAAGAGTACATATATACTTTGATTTTACTGATATAACATAAAAAGGGAAGTAGAAATGGAAAGGGGATAGTATCATAAAAAGGTAAAAGGGGAGATAAAAAGAAGGAAACTACATCTCACGAAGAGGCAAAGGAAACTTATCATATCTGAGGGTTTAGAGATTTAGAGATGAGAAGGACCATTGCGTGAATCTTAACTCTCATCAGAGTTGTCTCAAAGAGAAAATAATTGACATATTTCATTTACAGAGAAACTTCTCTCACCTCATTAAAATGTGGGAGAGGAAAAGGGAAAAGGAAAAGAGTAGGAAGGGAAAGGTACAAGAAAGGGGAAGGGATTCAAAGGGGTTGGGAGGGATTGTAAAGAGGAAGAGCTACATGACGCAAGTGGGGCCCATAAGTTTAATACTGAAAAAAGGGGTAAGGGGGGGCAAGATAAAGAAAAGCATAATCTAAGGATAATAAAATGGCAAAAATACAGAATTAGTAATTTTAACCATAAATGTGAATGTGATAAACTCTCCCATAAAGTGGAGGCAGATAGCAGACGGTATCAAAAGTCACCACCCTACAATATGTTGTTTACAGAAAACATACCTGAAGCTGGGAGATACATACAGAGTTAAGGTAAAAGGCTGGAGCAGAATCTATTATGCTTCAGGTGAAGTCAAAAAAGCAGGGGTAGCCATTGTTATCTCAGATCAAGCAAAAGCAAAAATTGATTTAATTAAAAGAGATAAGAAAGGAAACTATATCTTGCTAAAAGGTATTATAGACAATGAAGCAATATCAATACTAAACATATATGCACCAAGTTGTTTAGCATCTAACTTTCTAAAGGAGAAGTTAAGAGAGTTGCAAGAAGAAATAGACAGTAAAACTGTAATAGTGGGAGATCTCAACCTTGTACTCTCAGAATTAGATAAATCAAACCACAAAATAAATAAGAAAGAAGTTTAAAGAGGTAGATTTCTGGAGAAAACGAAATGGAGACAGAAAGGAATACTCTTTTTTTTTCAGCAGTTCATGGAACCTATGCAAAAATTGACCATATATTAGGACATAAAAACCTCAAACTCAAATGCAGTAAGGCAGAAATAGTAAATGCATTCTTTTCAGACCACAATGCAACAAAAATTACATTCAACAAAAAGCCAGGGGAAAGTAGACCAAAAATAATTTAAACAAATAATCTCAATTAAAGAATGATTGGGTGAAAAGCAAATCATAGACATAATTAATAATTCACCCAAGAAAACAAAATAATGAGACATCATACCAAATGTGGGATGGTCAAAGGGTAAAAGGGGAAATTTAATTCTAGAGGCCTACTTGCATAAAATAGAGAAAGAGAAGGTCAAGAATTGGGTTTGAACCAAAAATGCTAGAAAAAGGAACAAATTAAAAATCCCCATAAACACTAAACTTGGAAATTTAAAATAAAAAGAGGATCAATAAAATTGAAAGTAAAAAAAAAAAAACTATTGAATTAATTAAAAAAACAAGAGTTAGTTCTATGAAAACCAACAAAATAGACAAATTTTAGTAAATCGATTAAAAAAGGAAAAAGAGGAAAATCAAATTGTTAGTCTTAAAATGAAAAGGGAGAACCCCACAACAAAGAGGAAATTAGAGGAATAATTAGGAATTACTTTGGGAACTTTATGTCAATAAAAAAACTTAAATGAAATGGAAGAATACCCCAAAAATATAGTTGCCCAGATTAAAGAGGAAGAAGTAAAAATCTAAAAAACCATCTTAAAAATAAAAGAATGTTTAACCATCCTAAGAAAAAATACCCGGACCGAGGATTTACATGGAATTTACCCAAATATTTAAAGAAAATTAACCCAATGCTATATAAACTATTTGAAAAAATAGGGATTGAAGGAGTCCACCAAACCCTTTTAAACACAGACATGGTATGATACCTAAACCAAGTAGGCTGAAACAGAGAAAGAAAATTATAGACCAATCCCCTAATGAACTATGCTAAAATCTTAAATAAAATATTAGAAAAAGATTAAGAAAATCATCCCCAGGATAAAACAACCAAGTAGGATTTATACCGGATGCAGGGTGGTTCAATGTTAGGGAAAAATTATTAGCATAATCAACTATATCAATAACCAAAATAACAAAACCATATGATCACCAATAGATGCAGAAAAAGCATTTGATAAAAAAAACATTGTTGATCAAAAATAGAAAATTTGATTATACCAAACTGAAAAGTTTTTGTACAAACAAACTAATGCAGACAAGATTAGAAGGGCAATAAACTGGGACAATATTTTTAAGTCAAAGGTTTGATAAACCTCATTTAAAATATATAGAGAATTAACCTAATTTATAAAAAATCGATTCTCCAATTGAAAAATGGTCAAAGGATATGAAAAATTCCCCAGATGAAGAAATTAAAACTATTTTAGTCATATGAAAAGATGTCCGTCATTATTAATCAGAGAAATGCAAAAAACATCCTAAGATACCACTGCAACCTGTCAGATTGGCTAAGATGACAGGAAAAATAAGATGAGGTTGAGGGGATGCGGGAAAACTGGGACATTGATGCAGTTTGGAGTTGTGAACGAATCCAACCATTTTGGAGATAGTTTGAACTATGCTCAAAAAGTTATCAAACGTGCATACCCTTTGATCCAGAGGACTACCGGGATTATATCCCAAAGAGATTATAAAGAAGGAAAGGGACCTGTGGAAAAGAATGTTTGTGGCAGCCCTTTTAGTTTAAAACTGAAACTGAATGGATGTCCATCAGTTGAGAATGGTGAATAAATTGGTTAAAATTATAGAATATTACTGTTCTGTAAGAAATGACCAACAGGATAATTTCAGAAAGACCTGGGAGACTTAACGAACTGATGCTGAGTGAAATGAGCAGACCAGGAGAATTATATTTTCAACAATACTTTATGATGACCAGTTCTGATGTACCAGGCCATCCTCAGCAACGAGATCAACCAAACTTTTCTAATGGAGCAGTAATGAATGAACCATATGCCCAGAAAAAAACCTGGGAGATGACAAAACCATTACTTGAATTCAATCCCATTTTATAATTGCATTTTTGATTTTTCACAAGCAAAAATATTTAAGTCTGATTCTTTTGTACAGCAAAAAACGTTTTGGTCATGAAATTATTTGGTATCAATTTATATTTTAAATATTTAATATCTACCATCCTGCCATCTAGGGAGGGGGGGGGTAAGAGGTGAAAAAATTGGAACAAGAGGTTTGGCAATTTTAATGCTGTGTTACCCATATTATCCTGAAATAAAAAGGCTATTAAATAAAAAAAAAAGATAAAATACAGCATTCATTCCTAATAAAAACACTTGAGAGTATAGGAATAAATGGACTTTTTCTTTAAAAAGTCAGCAGTATATATTTAAAACCGTCAGTAAGCATCATATGCAATGGGGACAAACAAACCTTTCCCAATAAGACCTAGAGTGAAGCATCGTTGCCCACTATCACCATTATTATTCAATATTGTATTAGAAACACTAGCCCGGAATAAGAGTTGAGAAAGAGATTAAAGGAATTAGAGGGAAATGAGGAAAACATCACCGCAGATGATATGATGGTATACTTAGAGAACCCCAAGATTCTACAAAAAGCATTAGAAATAATTAAACTTTAGAAAGTTGCAAAATATAAAATAAACCCCATAAATCCCTCAGCATTTTATACATCACCAACAAAATCCAACAGCAAGAGATACAAAGAGAAATTCCATTCAAAATAACTGTCGACAGCATAAAATACTTGGGAATCCATCTACCAAAGGAAAGTCAGGAATTACATGAGCAAAATTACAAAAAAACTTTCCACACCAATAAAGTCAGACTTAAATAATTGGAAAAATATTAAGTGTTCTTGGATAGGTCGAGAGAATATAATAAAGATGACAATACTCCCTAAACTAATCTATTTCTTTATTACTATACCAATCAGACTTCCAAGAAAATATTTTAATGATCTAGAAAAAAAATAACCAATGGAATAAAAAAGGTCAAGAATCTCAAGAAATTAATGAAAAAATTAAATGAAGGTGGCCAGCTAAAATTTGGATCTAAAAACTATATTATAAAGCAGCAGTCACCAAACCATTTGGGATTCTAAGAAATAGATTAGTTGATGAGGGAATGGTTAGGTTACAAGATAGAATAGTCAACTCAACAATCTTAGTTTGACAAACCCAAAGATCCTAACCTTTGGGATAAGAATTATTTTTGACAAAACTGCTGGGATAACGGAAATTGTATGGAGAAATTGAGGACCCACACCAACACCATAACCAAGATAAGAAAAAGGGTTCAGATTTGGCATAAAAAAGAGATTATAAATAAATTAGAGGAACATAGGATATTTATCTCCACACCTGTGGAGGGAGGAAGAAATTTTGGACCAAAAGAGAAATAGAGAAATTATTGATCACAAAAAAGAAAATTTTGATTACATCAAATTAAATTGCCTTTATACAAACAAAACTAATGCAAACAAGATTAGAAGGGAAGCAACAAACTGGGAAAACATGTTTACAGGCAAGGGTTCTGATAAAGACCTAATTTCCTAAATATATAGAGAATTGACTCTAATTTATAAGAAATCAAGCCATTTTCCAATTGATAAATGGTCAAAGGAATGAAAAAATTTTCAGATGATGAAATTGAAACTATTACCACTATATGAAAGAACCAAATCATATTGATCAGAGAACTGCAAAGTAAGCCTAGATACATACATACCGCGATTGGCTAAGATGAGAGGAAAAAAAAATGATGAATGTTGGGACGGAATGAGGGAAAACTGGGAACTGATGCATTGTTTTGTTTGAATGAATCTATCCATTCTGGAGCAATCTAATTATTAAAAGAAAAAGGTTATTTGCCCAAGGTTTACACTGTTTTACCCCAAAGAAACTAAAAGAAAAGGCCCTGATGTGAAATGTTTATGGATTTTGTATTAGCTGGAAAAATGAAGGATGCCCTAATTAGAAGGTTGGGTAAATTGTGGTAAAGAAATTTAGGAATATTTTCAAAAATACCGAGGTTAATTCAGAAAGGTGGATTTAAATTAAAGAACCTTTTAACCCTCCAAGTTTTTCATTGATGGAAGGGATTTTTGGGAAACCAGAAAAGGGGGCAGGCCTAATCAAAGAAAGACCACTGGGAAATGAATGTAAACTGTTTTCATGTTTGTTTTTCTTCCTGGGTTATTTTTACCTTCTGAATCCAATTCTCCCTGTGCAACAAGAGAACTGTTTGGTTCTGCACTCATATATTGTGTCTAGGATATACTGTGACATATTTAACATATATAGGACTGCTTGCCATCTAGGGGAGGAGGTGAAGGGAGAGAGAGGAAAAATCGGAACAGAAGTGAGTGCAAGGGATAATGGTGTAAAAAATTATCCTGGCATGGATTCTGTCAATAAAAAGTTATTACAATTAAAAAAATACTCCAAATCATTATTGATCAGAGAAATGAAAATTAAGACAACTCTGAGGTACCTCTGCACACCTCTCTGATTGGAAAAATGAGAGAAAAAGATAATCATAAAAGCTGGAGGGGATGTGGGGAAAATGTAACACTAATTCATTGTTGGTAGAGTTGTGAACTAATTCAACCATTCTGGAGAGTAGTTTGGAATTATGTCCAAAAGGATAATAAACTATGTATACCATTTGACCTAGCAGTGTCTCCACTGGATCTGTCTCCCAAAGAGATCATACAAAAGGGAAAAAGACCCACATGTGCAAAAATGTTTTTTAACAGCCATTTTTGTAGTGGCAAGGAGCTGGAAACTGAGTGGATGCCCATCAGTTGAAGAATGGCTGAATATGCTTTGTATCTGAATGTTATAAAATTGTATTGTTCTATAAGAAACAATTAGCAAGAGGATTTCAGAAAGGTCCGGAAAGATTTACATTAACTAATGTCTAATGAAGTGCATAGGACAAAGAGCACATTATGCACAGCAGTAAGATTAAGCAATGATCAATTCTGATGGACATGGTTTTTTGAAACAATGAGGTGATTCACACTAATTCCAATAGACTTGTGATGGATTATACAAGACCTAGAAGCATTCACACTAAAAGACCCTAATTCTTGAAATACTATAGTTCACAGAGCAAAAAAGTTGGGGTTATGACCAAGGGTAACTAACTCAGCAAGTTAAATACAATGCTGAACAGAAAAAAAAAGACATTGAACAAATTTAAAGAATTCATGTATTTTTGACAAAAGCAGCAGAACTTAATGGAAAATTTGACATAAACGATTCAGGAGAGATATAAAGACTAAATACATTAATCTTTAAGATTTGAAGACTAATTATATGGGGGGAAAGAGGGAAATATAAATACATTCTGAATTTGCAATAGAAAATATATATTTACTAACAGAGATGGGAGAAGAAGGTTAGAGAAGTGAAGGAATTGATAAAAAGAATCATAGTGGAAGAAAGGGCATGTAAGTGTCTAGAGTACCAGACCAGATGTCAGGAAGACTCATCTTCCTGAGTTCAACTCTAACCTTAGACAGTTATTGTTTGTATGATTCTGGCTTATATCCAAAAAGTGGCATATGGTCATGCCTTTTGACCCAGCAATACTAGGTCTGTATCCCAAAGAGATCAAAGAAATGGGGAAAATGACATATAGGTACACAAATATTTATAGCAGTTCATTTTGTGGTATCAAAGAACTGGACATTGAGGAGATGCCCATCAGTTGAGGAATGGGTAACAAGTTGTGGTATGTGATTGTGATGGAATACCATTGTTCTAGAAGAAATGATGAGTAGTGTGAGTTCAAAAAACCTTAAAAACTTATATGAACTTGTGTAAAGTGAAGTGTGTGAAACCAAGAGAAGACTGTAAAAAGTAACAGCAATGTCATAAGGATTATCAGCCACAGAAAGTTTTAGCTATTCTGATGAAGACAATAATAAAAGACAATTCCAAAAGACTGATGATGAAAAATGCTATACACCTTTAGAGAGAGAACTGATAAACTCTGAACACATATCAAAGCACACATCTTTAAGAGTCGGGAGGGTTGGGGTTACAAAACAAACAAAAAAACCCTTTATTTTTTATTTTTTGTTTGTGCTTTCTTTTGCAATATAAATAATATGAAATATATTTGCATGATTTCATATGTGTAATTGATATCATTTTTTTTTGCCTTCTCAAGTCAGGTAGAGGGAGGAGCAGGAAGGTTGAAAACATGTGCAAACCTAAATGTAAAAATAAGATTTTTTTAAATTTAAAAGTATTTTTAAGCATTACATAAAATTGGGAACTATTTAACAAAATTAATATAATTTTAAACCATCTTAAAATGAAAAGAATTTATTAATAATTGATTATTTTAGCTATCTTTCTTAAATTTGTTCCCAATAAAATCTGTTACAGGTGTCATAATCAAGTGAAAAAAGTTATTGATTTAGGTTTTACCTTCTCTTTCTTTTCATCCCTGCTTTCTGGCTAAAGGGCTAATTAACAATGGAATGAATGACTTAAGTATTATGGAAGAGGAACAGCCAAAGACTTAGATAATCTCAAGAATTCAGTGTGTGAATAATTGAAAATCAACAGTATAAAAATGTGTAATAAAGGGGAAGGATTTTAAAATATCAAATGCAGACATTTTGAACATTTTCAGGATGAGGGACAAGGAGTTCGACTAAAAGTTTTATTTCACATAGAGAAGGCCTAGTTTCATGTTACAATTGTTCCAAATGAAGAAAGGGGAAAAAAATTACACAGGTGTCAGACTAGTCTACTTTGTGACTGCATCACTTTCTAGAGCAAGTGTAGTTCTGAGAATCAAGGCCAGGATGTAAATAATCTGTCACTGTTTTGGGGTAAAAATACATGGCAGTTTCTTAAAATCTCTCTGTCTCAGCATCTATATGCAGAAGCAATGAAACCTCTAAAAACTGAAGTAAGCATAAATTACACTCTATCATGCTTGGTTGAAGGGGAAAAGTCTTATCATGATACAAGTTTTGTTTTTCATTTTTTTTTCAATAACCTCAAGATGTCATCTGGAACTTTTCCAGTTTTGGAAAAGCAGCTGTAAAAAATAATAAGAGATTATCTGACATATTGAGCATCTCCATTAATAATGGAGCCTAAGCAAACTTGTACAGTATTAAAAGTTCATCTTCAGAATATTCCCATGTGCCTTTTTATGTGTTCCTTGTCTTTCAGTGCCCAATTACCTTGAAATATCTCTTACTGTTCAGGGTCACTTACTCTGTAAACATAACTTCATTTCCCTTCCCATCCTTTTTACTTGGTATCCTCCAATTTACTTTTTACTTATTTTTTTTTTAACAATTCCTTATTCCAATTTACAGGTTTGTGTTTCATTTCTTCAGTACCTGACCAGGCTAACCTTTACTAAAATGGTTCATAGTAATGAGAGAAATGATTATTAAATAACCAATTATTGGGAAGATTCAGACTTTTTCCCTTTGTATTTTCCCATTTTGTAATAGGTCAAACCAACATTTGTAGGACATTGCTGAAAATGAGGTTGAATCATCTTTCCCCTTAATATTGTTCAGACCCCATTTAAGTGGGAAAATCCATTGTTTTCTACTTAGGCTTGAGTCAGGGGTAGATCCATCGTCTAAATGTTGAGTCTAAGCATAGCATGGAAAGACTAGTGATCAAAGTCCTGTCCTGAGCTCATTAATTTAGTTCTCTCATTATAATATTAATTCTTTCCTTACCTTTAACTAATCAGAATTGATTTGCACCATTAGGAATACCCATTCTCTAAAGGACAAATGTGTTGAATGGGTCTATGAGGTGTCTTTGTTATTCAAGGGTGCCATTTACTCTTTTATTAATTATCCACTAGCATAATTAATAAAATGATTAAATGCCTAGAAACAATGTCTCTCAAACATTTTATACATCTCAATAAAGTGGGCATTTTGTACAATATTTTTAGTGGTAGTGTTAGGGGACAAGGGTAATGAAGACAGAAAATAAATCAGAAGACTTGAATTGGAATCCCTTTTTGTATATCTACTATTATGTGACATTGGTCAAGTCCCTTCATCTGCTAGAATTCCAATTTCCTAATGAGTAAAATATAGATCCATTCTTTCCAAAAAATGTTTAAACATCATTCATGTACACAAGGGGTAGAACTGCATGGAAGATAAAAAGCAAATTAGAAAGACTTGAGATCTAGTTTTTTTTTTTTTTTTCTGAAGAATACTATCTGTATGAACTCAATAAAGTAATAACTTTTCCATATCAGAGGGAAAAATTAAAAAATATTTAAATTTAGTTTAATTTAGAACTAAAATAGCTGCAATGTTGCATTGGTGAAGAGAATTTCTGCACTGGGAATTTTTTTTCTCATTTATTTTATTTTATTTTGCTTTTTTATTATAGCTTTTTATTTACAAGATATATGCATGGGTAATTTTTCAGCATTGACAACTGCAAAACCTTTTGTTCCATTTTTTCCCCTACTCCCCCCCTCCCCCATATGGCAGGTTGACCAATACATGTTAAATATGTTAAAGTATAAGTTAAATAAAATATATGTATACATGTCCATACGATTATTTTGCACTACAAAAAGAATCAGACATTGAAATAGTGTACAATTAACCTGTGAAGGAAATATAAAATGCAGGCGGACAAAAATAGAGGGATTGGGAATTCTATGAAATGGTTCATAGTCATCTCCCAGACTTCTTTCACTGGGTGTAGCTGGTTCAATTCATTACTGCTCTATGGGAAATGATTTGGTTCATCTCATTGTTGAAGAGGGCCACGTCCATCAGAATTCATCATCACATAATATTGTTGTTGAAGTATATAACAATCTCCTGTTTCTGCTCAACATCAGTTCATGTAAGTTTCTCCAGGGCTTTCTGAAATCATCCTGCTGGTCATTTCTTTCTTTTTTTTTTCCCCTTCCCTCAATTGTATTTTTTTTTTTATTTAATAGCCTTTTATTTACAGGTTATATGTATGGGTAACTTTACTGCATTAACAATTGCCAAACCTCTTGTTCCAATTTTTCACCTCTTACCCCCCACCCTCTCCCCCAGATGGCAGGATGACCAGTAGATGTTAAATATATTAAAATATAAATTAGATACACAATAAGTATACATGGCCAAAACGTTATTTTGCTGTACAAAAAGAATCAGACTCTGAAATATTGTACAATTAGCTTGTGAAGGAAATCAAAAATGCAAGTGGGCAAAATATAGGGATTGGGAATTCAATGTAATGGTTTTTAGTCATCTCCCAGAGTTCTTGCTCTGGGTATAGCTGGTTCAGTTCATTACTGCTCCATTGGAAATGGTTTGGTTGATCTCATTGCTGAGGATGGCCAGGTCCATCAGAACTGGTCATCATATAGTATTGTTGTTGAAGTATATAATGATCTCCTGGTCCTGCTCATTTCACTCAGCATCAGTTCATGTAAGTCTCTCCAGGCCTTTCTGAAATCATCCTATTGATCATTTCTTACAGAACAATAATATTCCATAATATTCATACACCACCATTTATTCAGCCATTCTCCAACTGATGGGCATCCACTCAGTTTCCAGTTTCTAGCCACTACAAAGAGGGCTGCCACAAACATTCGTGCACACACAAGTCCCTTTCCCTTCTTTATAATCTCTTTGGGATATAAGCCCAGTAGTAACATTGCTGGATCAAAGGGTATGCACAGTTTGATAACTTTTTGAGCATAGTTCCAAACTGCTCTCCAGAATGGTTGGATTCGCTCACAACTCCACCAACAATGCATCAATGTCCCAGTTTTCCCACATCCCCTCCAACAATCATCATTATTTTTTCCTGTCATCTTAGCCAATCTGACAGTTGTGTAGTGGTATCTTAGAGTTGTCTTAATTTGCATTTCTCTGATTAATAATGACTTGGAGCATCTTTTCATATGACTAGAAATAGTTTCAATTTCTTCATCTGAGAATTGTTTGTTCATATCCTTTGACCATTTTTCAATTAGAGAATGGCTTGATTTTTTATAAATTAGAGTTAATTCTCTATATATTTTGGAAATGAGGCCTTTATCAGAACCTTTGACTGTAAAAATATTGTCCCAGTTTATTGCTTCCCTTCTAATCTTGTCTGCATTAGTTTTGTTTGTACAAAAACTTTTCAGTTTGGTATAATCAAAATTTTCTATTTTGTGGTCAGTAATGATCTCTAGTTCTGCTTTGGTCATAAATTCCTTCCCCTTCCACAGGTTTGAGAGGTAAACTATCTTGTGTTCCTCTAATTTATTAATAATTTCATTCTTTATGCCTAGGTCATGAACCCATTTTGACCTTATCTTGGTGTACAGTATTAAGTGTGGATCAATGCCTAGTTTCTGCCATATTAGTTTCCAATTTTCCCAGCAGTTTTTGTCAAACCGTAAGTTCTTATCCCAAAAGCTGGGATCTTTGGGTTTGTCAAAGACTAGGTTGCTATAGTTGTTGGCTCTTTTGTCCCTTGAACCTAACCTATTCCACTGATCAACTAATCTTTTCCTTAGCCAATACCAAATGGTTTTGGTGACTGCTGCTCTATAATATAATTTTAGATCTGGTACAGCTAAGCCACCTTCATTTGATTTTTTTTCATTAATTCCCTTGAATTTCTTGACCTTTTGTTTTTCCATATGAATTTTGTTGTTATTTTTTCTAGGTCATTAAAATAGTTTTTTGGGAGTCTGATTGGTATAGTGCCAAATAAATAGATTAGTTTAGGTAATATTGTCATCTTTATTATATTTGCTCGCCCTATCCAAGAGCATTTAATATTTTTCCAATTGGTTAGATCAGACTTAATTTGTGTGAAAAGTGGTTTGTAATTTTGCTCATAAAGTTTCTGATTTTCCCTTGGCAGATAAGATAGCATATAAGATATGCTTATATCTTATTTTATAATATAAGATATTCTTAGATATTCTTATATTATAAGATAATATATTTTATTATCTGCCAAGGGAATCCTTGGCAGATAAGGGATAGAGAGAATGAGAAGAGTAAATGCTTACTAGGGTGATCAGTGCTTGGTTATAGTTCCATTCACATAATTTTAAAAAAAATGTTTGGTGTGTTATTGTCCTTTATTCTCAAAGAGAGACAAAATGAATTCAATGTGTTGTAATCATGGTATAGTATGTCCAACTGTGGCTCATCAAATCATGCTTATAAGGCTCTGCTACAGTTTAGGCACAAATAGTCCATATGAACTTTTGAAGTGGTGATATTTCTTAATTTGACATTTCTACAAGGATGAAATTCTGCTTTGCTTGTGAAATATGTTGCCTGACTTGATGTGGACACAGCATGCTGGGCAGTCCTGTGCCAGTGTCTCCCATATCTCATAATTAATCCTAAAGTACTTCAGAGAAATCTTGAGAGTGTCCTTGTATCGCTTCTTCTAAACTCCATGTTAGAGTTTGCCTTGTATGTAATTTCTGCAAAATAGTTTTTTTTAGGCAAATATACTTTTGGCATTTGAACATTGTGGCCAACCCATTAAAGTTGTACTCTCTATAGAAGAGTTTGAATGCTTTCAATTCAGCTTGAGACAGGATCTCAGTATCTGGTACTTTGTCTTGACAGGTAAACTTCAGAATCTTTCTAAGACAATTCAAATAGAAGCAATTCAGTTTCCTGGTATACTTCTGGTATATTGTTTGGGTTTTAGTGACATATGACCATGAAGTCAGCACAATGACTCTATAATCCTTCAGTGTAATAGGCATATTTATTATCTCTAAATGACTGACTGGGAAGATGGTGGGACTCTTAGACATTAGAAAAAACATGAGGATTTAGAGAGAACAACATTGAGTTTAATTTTGGACATGATGAATTTAATATGTTTACAGGACCTCCAGATCGAAATGCCCAATAGTCTCTTGGAGATATGATGTACAAAATAGGTATGAGAATCATATGCACAGATTCAAGGGAACAAATTAGATTGCTTAGTACTGTTCTACAGAGAAAGAAGAGAAGAGGGCCCATGACAGAATCTTGGAAAATAATTAATAGGCATGTTTGGGATAGAGATTCATCAAAATGGAACTAAGTAAGAACCATCAGATAGATATGAGATAAACTAGGAGAGAATTATATTACAAAAATATAGTTAGAAAAGAATATCACAGAGAACACAGAATCAAAGCTACAGAGAGGTCAAGAAAGATGTGAATTGAGAAAAAAAGCAATTAGATTTGGCAATTTAGAGAATATTAGTAACTTTGAAAAGAGCAATTTAAGTAGAATAATGAGGTTAGAAATTAGTTTGCAGTGAGTGAAGAAGAAAGTGAGAAGAAAGGAAGTAGAGTCACAAATTGTAACTGGCCATTTCACAGAGTTTATGCAAGAAAGGGCAGATATAAAGAGAAAAACAAGATAGACCTCAAAGATCTCCCAATTTAATTACATGAAATATTTCATGTGAAAGGATTCAATTTATATGTGATGGATTAATGGTTCTGAGGGTGGGAAATGAAAGAGAATGACAAGTTTTAGCAGTCTTTAGGGTGAAGGTCAGATGGTAATTCCTAGAGATCCAGAGGGGAATACATTTGAGCAGATGATAAAATTTAAACAATCTTGGTGAGTAATGCCAGGGAAAATGCTAATGCACCAATTTACTACAAGAGAGCACCAAGTCTGAGGATGAAAGAGGAGCAGAGAAATAAATGATGGTGATAGGAGAGGAAGGATTATCTGAATAGAAAGGAATGCTTATCTTTGTCAGAATAGAGCGATAAGAACTGGGTTGAGATCTGGGGAGAGGAGGAAAAGGCATACTAGGATTTTCTCTTACTGGGCCCTTGGTGCTCACTGCCATCTGGACATAAGATAGTCTGGGTCACAAAAGTGAAAGACCCCAATTCCTCACTGTGAATAATCTTGGATCTTGAGCAGAAAAGTGCCCCCTAAATTTTTTTCTTTGAGAGGAAACATATCCCAGTTTTAAAATTTTAATGCAAACTAGATTTTTTGAATATTTTCCCCTTTAAATCCCGTCCTTCTGTTACTTTAGTTTCATCGTTAGATGTACCCTTTTAATTCTGTCAAAGAATTAATGCATGTTTAGCAAGGTTGTTTCATATGTGTATATGTTTATTTGTCACCAAAATTTTTTTCATGAATGGATCTTAAGTAACTCTCTTCAGATAATCCAGAAGATGACTCAATTGCTTCTTCATTTGATAGATTTCTTGTAACGTATCATTCATTGTGGAAAGAGGGTTATGTGATAGAAGGAATGATCAGACACTATATTTAGTATCCACCACTGGCAACAATCTTCCACACATGAGCTGCCTCTGTTTGACAGTCTGTGATGGGAATACCAGATGTCAATTAATCAATGGCTACATGATTTCCCAGAACACAAATTTAATGATAAGAAGTTACTTTCTTATTTTTCTCCAGAAGCAGTCAATATAGTTAAAATATATACAAACAAGTAGTAGGGGACTGTATGTAATGATATATCTGACAGGGAAGCCTTTTGTTTTATATTAAGTGGATGGAGAGGTAATAGAGATGATTTGATTTGTCACTTTGAAAAATTTAAGTACTGTCCTATTGAATTTGATAGTGTAAGAATTAAGGCATTTAATAAGTATCTCAGTAGCAGGTGTACAATGTTGTTTGTCTACAAACAAGTTATATACATATACCTCTGAATTTATAAGAGGATATATTTTGCATATATGTGTGTGTAACTGTAATGCATTTTTCAAGCAAGCTACAACTGCTATGGTAAGTAGCTCATGTTTTTAATCATTGGGATCTATAGTAAAAAAAAGGTTAAAGAGTTTAAATATTTAGCAAAATGTACCTTTTAACCTTTCCTTCTCTCAGGAGGCAATCTAAACTCTACCCAAATCATTAAATTAATCCTTAGTGGCCTCAAAAGAACTACACTTTCATTCCTTCAGCATGTAAATTATACTATTAATGTGTGGAAATACATAGTGAAAAAAGCATTCACATGTCTAAGTTTTGGCCTGAATTCTGCAATACAGCCTAATATTGATATAAAATGATAAAAGAAATAAAATAAATTTAAAATTCTCTGTTTCTCTCTCACACACATATACAGACATATGCAGACACATCAAATATTAGCTTTATTTGCATGAGGGAATACCCTTGTCTAAAAATACTCTTGGCCTTATGCATTAGGCAAGACTCAGGGGGTAAGGGATTGTGTGGTCGTTTGCCACAGAATTGTCTTGAGATATAGCAATATTTTGGGTATCATGCAAGCATAATGCTTTTGCACCCTTTGGGATGAGACCTTTAAATGGAAGAGCTTGTGAGCTCTGTTTAGAATAGCAAGTATTATGCCTTTTGGCAAAAGCAGTTAAAATTCAGACAAATTTTAGAATTCCATGTTTTATGAAGATTATCCATAGGATCAAAAGCACGGATAGGTTATCCCTAGATTATTCTATTTCAGAGGTGGAGCTAAGATGGTGGAGTAAAGTCAGGAAGCTACTTGAACTCCTCCAGTTTTCCTCAAAAATCACATGAAACTAAACTTCTGAACAGAATCTGAAGGAATGAACCCATTCTTCAGCTCAAGATAGATTGAAGAAACTTCAAGAGTCAGGTCTTTCTCAGGTCAGACAGACTGTGGGAAAACTGGTGAGAGGGTCTTAAGCACAGCAAATCTGCAACTAAGATTTTGAGTTCTGGCTCAGTAGAGGAGTACATCAGTGGGGCAATTCTCAGCCCCAGATGAGAAGACAAACTCTGGGAAACCAGGCTGTTTCATGAAAAGAGCAGGCAAAGCTGCTCCTGCAAACACAAGGGGCCCCTGTGTTCAAACCAAGACTCAGTGCTGCACAGAAAGCTTGGGACAGAGCCACTTTTACTCCAGGAGCAGAGCTCAACCTTAAAAGGAAAAAAAAAGGGAAAATATACCAAAAGGAGAGAAAATGATCAAGAAACAGAAAAGAACCTTAACTGCAAAAAGCTGTTATAGTGACGTGGCAGACCAAGCACAAATTCAAAAGAGGACAGAATGTTCACATAAGAAATCTGAAAGAGCAAGATAAATTGGTCTCAAGCCCAAAGAGGCTTTTTGGAAATGCTCATAAAAGACTTCAAAAGGAAAATAAGAGAGAAGAAAAAATGTAAAAAGAAATGAGAGGGATGCATGAGAAAGTCAGCTGTTTGGAAAAGGAAGGGAAAAATTGTCCTAAGAAAACAACTACTTAAACCAAATGGAAAAAGAGATACAAAATATAACTGAAAAAAACACACATTAAAAACTAGAAGAGGGCAAATGGTTGCTAATGCCTTTGTGAGACAGCAAGAATCAATCAAGTAAACTAAAAATAATGAAAAAAAATGGAAGAAAATGTGAGCAAAACTTCCAAACTGGAAAAGAGATCCAAAAGAGACAATTTAAAAATTATTTGCTTACCTGAAAGCCATGACCGGAAAAAAGCCTGGATAGTATTCTACATGAGATCATTAAAGGAAACTGCCTCTGTATTCTAGAAAAAGAGGGGGAAATATTCATTGAAAAAATTGATTGATCACCTCTGGAAAGAGATTCCATAAAGAAAATCCCAAGGAACATTGTAACAAAACTATAAAATTATATTTCCAAGGAAAAATAATACTGCAAGCTGCCAGACAAAAACAATTCAAATATAAAAGACCAATAGTCAGAATTATCCAAAATCTGGCAAATTCTATAATAAAAGATCAGAAGGCCTGGAGTACCATATTCTGGAAGGCAAAGGACCTAAGATTACAACCAAGAATTAACTACCCAGTGAGATCAGTACCATCTTTCAGGGGAGAAGATGGAGCTTCAATGAAGTAAGAGACTTTCAATCATTTCTATTGAAAAAAAAAGAATTAAAAAGAAATTTTAATATACAAACACAGGACTCAGGAGAACCATAGAAGAGTAAACAGAGGAAAACATATGTTTACAGCTTAAACTGTTTATATCTCAGTTAGGAAAATGATATTTATAACTCTTGAGAACTGGGGCAGACAGAGATATCACATTGACTGAGGGTGTATTTGTGAATGGTCCCTCATGTGATGACATGAAAGCAAAGGACATTAAAGGAAGGGGAAAAGTGTATGCTTGAAAAAGAGGAAAGAGGAGGTGTAAGGGGACAATCATTTCACACCAAGAGGCTCAAAAGACCCATTACAATCAAGGGGAAAAAGGGAGAGGGATGAGCATTGTCTGAAACTTGATCTCATCAGTTTTGGCTCTAAGAAGGAATAATTGTGTATAGAAATTTATTTAATTCTATAAAATAGAAGAAAGAGGAAAAAACAATACAGGACTAAGGACAGGGTGAAAAGAGAGAACAAAACTACATAGAGGGGAGAAAGTAGGATGGAGAGAAATACAGAGCTAGTAATCATAACTGTGAATGTGAATGGATGAACTCTCCTATAAAACAAAGCAAATAGGAGAGTGGATTAAAAACTAGAATCCTACAATATGTTGGTTACAAGAAACATATTTGACACAGATTGACACACACAGAGTAAAGGTAAAAGACTAGAATAGAATTTATTATGCTTCATCTGAAGTAAAAAAAATAACAGGGGTATCAATTCTGATCTTAGATAAAACAAAAGTAAAAATAGGTCTTATTAAAAGAGACAAGCAGGGAAAGTACACCTTGATAATGGGTAAAGTAAATAATGAAGTAGTAATTATACTAAATGTGTATGCATCAAGTGCTGGAGAGGCCAATTCCTAATGCAGATTTCAAGCTAGTTACAGGAAGAAATACACAACAAAACTATTCTAGTGGGGGACTTCAACCTCCCCCTCTCAGAATCAGATAATTTTAATTTTAACCACAAATAAAAAAGAAAAAAACTAGGGTGGTTAATAGGATCCTAGAAAACCTAGATATGATAGACCTCTGGAGAAAACTGAACAGGGACAGAAAAGAATATACCTTTTTTCTTGGTGGTACATGGCACCTATATAAAAATATGACCATGCATAAAAACCTGATGATCAAATGCAGAAAGGCAGAAATAGTAAATGCTTCCTTTTCAGACCATAATGCAATAAAAATTTTATTCAATAAAGGGGCAGAGAAAGATAGATTAAAAACCAATTGAAAATTAAATCATCTAATTGTAAAGAATGAGTGGTTCAAACAACAAATCCCAGAAACAATTCATAATTTCATCCAAGAAAATGACAATAATGAGACAATATATGAAAACCTATGGAATGCTACCAAAGCAGTTCTTAGGGGAAATTTTATATATCTAAATATATACATAAATAGGATGCAAAAAGAGGATATCAATGAAGTACTCTTGCAACTAAAAAAAGCTAGAAAAAGAACAAATGTTAAAAACTCAATTCAATACTACATGAGAAATCCTAAAACTCAAAGAAGAGATTAAGAAAATTGAGTAAGAAAAATATTGAACTAATAAAAGTAAGAGTAGATTATATGAAAAAACAAAATAGATAAAATTGTAATTAATTTGATCAGAAAAAGAAAAGGAAAATAAAATAAATCACCATCATCAAAAATGACAGGGGTGAACCTGTCATTTTTTCACCAATGAAAAAAAATAAATCAATAATTAGGGGCTATTTTCCCCAAGTGTATATCAATAAATCTGATAATCTAAGTGAAATGGATGAATATTTACAAAAATGTAAATTGCCTAGGTAAATAGAAGAGAAAATAAAATGCTTAAATAGTCCCATTTTAGAAAAAAGAAATTGAACAAGTCATTAATGAACTCCCTAAGAAAAAATCTACAGGGTTAGATAGTGAATTGTAAATTGTGAACTTGTGAATCTAACAAGTGAATTCTACCAAACATTTAAAGAACAATTAATTCCAATACTGTGTAAACTATTTTCAATAACAAGTATATAAGGAGTACTGCTAACATCATTCTATGACACAAATATGGTACTGATACCTACCAGGAAGGGCCAAACAAATAAAGGAAATTAGAGACCAATAATGAATGTTGATTCAAAATTTTAAAATAAAATATTTAAATAAAATATTAGTAAAGATATTACAATAACTTATCAGCAAAAATAAGACCAAATAATATTTATGCCCGGAGTGCAAGGTCAGTTAAATATCAGGAAAACTATTGTTATAATTGAGTATATCAATAGTAAAACCAACAGAAATTGTATGATAATTTCAATAGATGCAGAAAAAGCTTTTGAAACACCCATTCCTATTAAAAACACAAAGGGGTGTAGAGATAAAGGGAGTTTTCCTTTGGAAAGAAAAGCAGTATCTATCTACAAACATTTCTAATGGAGAGCAGCTGGTACATGAAGGTAATGGGATATTATTGTTTTGTAAAAAAAAAAAAATTATGACCAAGCTGATTATAGAAAGGCTTAGAAAGATTTACATGAATTGATGCTGAGGGAAACAAGCAGAACCAGGAATACATTGTGTACAATAACAGTAAGAATTTGTGATGGTCAACTATGAAAGGCTTAGTTCTTCTCCGTGGTTCTGTGATCTGAAGCAATCCCAATAGATTTTGGACAGAAAATGCTATGTGCATTCAGAAAAAGATCTAAGGAGACTGAATGTAAATCAATACATGCTAAGTTAATTTCTTTTTTCTGTGTTTTTTTTTTTAATCCCTGCTGTAGTTTTTCCTTTATGATCTGATTTCTCCCTCCAAACATGATTCATAAAGCAATGTGTATTGAAAATAAATAAACTTACTAAAATAAAAATAGATTATCCCATTTTATATATATATATATATATATATATATATATATATATATATATATATGTCTTGCCTCTTCACAAGGTAAGGGTAAGAATGTAAGTTCTTGTGGATAGTAAGATGGCTGGGTGATGTAGTAAGTACAAGCTTGAAAAGTCTGAAAGACTCAGACTTTGAAAACATCTGGCTCAGACATTTGTTAGATATGTGACTTGCTTGGAAGATTTAGTAGAGATGAAGTATTATCTTAATTACCTTAGTTAGGAGATATATCATTTTCTACAAGCCATGCCATTTTCATCAGTATTCTGTTCATTCATTTAGTGTCTAGAAGAATTCAGAATGGTACAGACTAATCTTTTTTTCCTGGAAGAGTATATATATAACAATTATATATATATATATGTATATATATATATATATATATATATATATATATACATATATATATAATTATATAACACACACACACACACACACATATATATATATATATATATATATAACATATTATACACATATGTGTGTGTTTCTGTATATAGGTTATCCTGAGATCCTTGATTAAACAGGTTTTTTTAATTGTGCTCTTTACCTTAATGACACCCATCCATCATACTCTCATATTCACATGCACAGAGTGAATGGAATCTTAGAGAAACCAGTTTCTTTTGAGATATTTATCTATCTGTCTGTCTGTATGTCTATTATCTATCTCCGTCTTTAGAGGAATGAATAATGGGACATAGGCTCACTGTGAGAGAACCAAAGCAAAGGAAGAACAAGGAGGTAGAAATTTCATCAGATTCATTCTCAGTCTCAATGTTGGCCACTGTCATTCTGTATTGACTTTGGATGATCTTAAATCATTTAGCTACAGTCTTTTCTCATTGTCTTATCCTTATTGGACCAAGAATAAAGCTGCTTAGGTCCAGAGCCCAGTTCTAAAGGTCTGATGGTAGCCCACTGATTTAACACATTATCAGGGCTGCAATTTATCTTTTTGTTTCAGCAGCACTTTGATCTCTTTATTTTTCATCTCCTGTCACTTTGTGTGAAATTTCTCTATCACTGATTCATATGGGACATCTGATCTTACCCTTTTCTACAAGCAGAAAAATGGCTAAACAGTCACAGCCTCACAACTATCCAAAGTTCAAGTAGGTAAGCTTTGCAAAAGCTTTCTTTTACCCTGGGAAATCATCAAAAACTACCAATTAGAATTTTATTTATTATTGGCTTTATTGTCTAAACTTAAGAAAACATAGAGAAAATAGGAATAATGTAGATTAAAATGAAAGTGTATCATGTATCAGGATATATTAATATCTTGTCCTATAATTCTGTGAAATGGGTCATTTCTCTGCAATCTAGATATGCATGTATATATTAAGAAAACAAAAAAGCAGAGAAGTTAGCAAAAAAAAAAAAACAGAGAAATAAGAATTACAGGAGAAAAGTCCATTAATTCAAAGGAATAATATACAGTATGAATATAATCAAATATGTGCTTCATATGTGTGTACACACATATATGTCTGTATATATTATACATATTTACAGGGCATTTGTGTATATACATATATACACATACTTATGCATATACATATATATAGTGTATACACATGCATAGTATATGTCTATATATGCCTATACTCACATTCATATATATATATAAACACATATATATATATTTGTGTGTTTTTGCATATGTGTATATGTATATTCACATGCCTGGTGTGTGGACACATATACATTTTAGGTCTACATGTACTTATGGTATACATATGTACACATGTGCATGTGTGTGTAATTATATATATATATATATATACATACATATATGATTCATTTCAATAGAAACATGCACTTTTAAAAAATAAATAAGTATGCCAAAATGAAACAACATTAATTGTGGTTGAACATGTATCAGAATTTTTGTTGTTATTTTTCAGTCAAATTTGATTTCCCGAATCCATTTGGGATTTTTTTGGCAAAAATACTAAATCAATTTTCCATTCCTTCTCCAAATCATTTCTATTTCTTCTTCAAATCATAAAGAAAATGAGTTAAATGACTTCTCTGGGGACACACAGTTAGAGTTGGAAGGCTGAATTGGGATTCAGGTCTTCCTGATTCCAGGCCTAGTACTCTATCCACTAAAATACCTAGCATTATACCTAGTTATCCCTGCATTCTCATTCTCTCTGTCTCTCTGTCTCTCTGTCTGTCTCTCTCTCTCTCTTTCTCTCTCTCTCTCTTTTCACACATATACATCCATATATACTTTCCCAATAGTTAAGTAGTCAAAGGATATTAAAAAAGCTCTCAAAATTATTGTTATTGATTCAAATTCACATGAAAGAATACTCCAAATCACTAATAAGAAGAGAAAGAAAAATTAAAGAAACTCTGAGATTTCATTTTCCACCTTACAAAATGACAAATGTGATGAAATGTCGATAAACAGTATTCATGGTATTGTGGAATAATAGGCACATTGGTGGAGCTGTGAAATGATAAAAATGTTCTGGAAATCAATTTAGAATTACTTCCTCCATACCCCCCACCCCAAAAAGGGTCTTTCTTTTCTGTATCCCCTATTTTCATAAAATCACAGATTCTTAGCATTTTAAGAAGTCTGATTAATTTGATGTCCAAAGCATCTGGTAGCAGATCACTGTGCTGACCTGTATTGAAATATATCCTTAGGTATGACTCTGGAAAAGTTGCTTTTTTTCTTTTTGTCTCAGTTTCCTTAAATATGGGGATGGCAATAACAAACTTAACTCCTAGGGTTGTTTTGATATTCAAATGAGAAAATGTTTATAAAAGGGATTAGCACACTACCTGGCCCAATATAGTTCATTATTTCTAATAGCCATATCATCTGCAAAGTGTGATAATTTTGTTTTGTCATTATTTACTCTAATTCCTTTAGTTTTTTTCTTCTTTTATTGCCCAAGCTAACATTTCTAATACAACACTGAATAGTAATGATGATAGTGGGCAACCTTTTTTTTTGCCTCTGATCTTACTGGGACTGCTTGTAGTTTATCCCCATTGCATATGATTCTTGATGATGATTTTAAGGAAAACTCCATTTATTCCTATGCTTGCTAGTTTTTAATTGGAATGGGTATTGGATTTTGTCAAATGCTTTTTCTGCACCTATTGAAATAATCACATGATTTCTCTTAGTTTGGTTACTGATATAGTCACTTATGCTAATAGTTTTTCTAATATTGAACCAGCCCTGCATTCCTGGTAAAAATCCTACTTGGTCATGGTGTATTATCCTGATGATAACTTGTTGTAAGCACTTTGCTAATATTTGAGATTTTTGCGTCAACATTCCTTAGGGAAATCAGTCTATCTAAATCTTTCTTTGTTCTGACACTACATAGTTTAGATATTTGTACCATATCTGTCATAAAAGGAATAGGACTCCTCCTTTTCCTATTTTTTCCAAATAGCTTGCATAGTATTGGAATTAACTGTCTTTTAAATGTTTGGTAAAATTCAATTGTAGATCCAGCTGGCCCTGGATATTTTTTTCTTAGTGAGCTGATTAATAGCTTGTTGATTTTTTTTATAAAATGGGACTATTTTAGTAATTTATTTTCTCCTTTTTTATTCTGGACAATCTATATTTCTCTAAGTATTTATCCATTTCACTTTGATTATTAGAGGCATTGGCATATAATTGGGAAAAATAGTTCCTAATTATTGTTCTAATTTCCCCTTCATTGGTGGAAAGGTTTCTTTTTTCATTTTCGATACTAGCAATTTAGTTTTCTACCTTCATTTTTTGGTCCAACTAAATAAAGGTTTATCTATTTTTTGTTTTTTTCCACAAAACCAATACTTGGTTTTGTTTATTAATTCAATAGTTTTCTTACATTTAATTTTATTAATTTCCCCTTTTATTTTCATTATTTAGGATTTGCAACTTGTTCTTTTTCTAGCTTTTATAGTTGCAACCCAATTCATTGACCTTCACTTTATCTGTTTTATGCAAGTAAGAATCTAGAGATATGTAATTTTTTCTAAGAACTGCTTTGGCTGCATCTGATAAATTTTATTGTGTTCTCTCATTATTGTCTTTCTCTTGGATGGAATTATCATTGTGTCTCATTCTTTAGGATTAGATTATTTACCCCCCCTCATTCTTTAGGAATAGATTATTTGGAGTAGGTAATGAGGAAACTAAATTATCACTCTTTGCAGATGATATGATGGTATACTAATAGAACCATATAGAATCAACTACAAAGCTGTTAGAAATTATCCACAACTTTAGCAAAATTGCAGGATACAAAATAAATTCACATAAATCATCAGCATTCTTATACATCACTAACAAAATCCAGCATCAAGAGATACAAAGAGAAATTCCATTTAAAATAACTGTTGATAATGTAAAATATTTGGGAATTTATCTGCCAAGGGAAAGTCAGTAACTATATAAGCAAAACTACAAAACACTTTCTATACAAATAAAGTCAGATCTAAGCAATTGGAAAAATATCAAATGTTCATGGATAGGTCCAGCAAATATAATAAAGATAACTGTACTCTCTAAACTAATCTATTTATTTAGTGCTATACCAATCAAACTCCCCCAAACTATTTTACTGAACTAGAAAAAATAACACCAAAGTTCATCTGGAAGAACAAAAGGTCAAGAATTTCAAAGGAATTAATGAAGAGAAAAGCAAATGAAGGTGGCCTAGCTGTACCAGATCTAAAACTATATTATAAAGCAGTGGTCATCAAAATCATTTGTTACTGGCTAAGAAATAGAGCAGTTGATGAATGGAATAGGTTAGATTCACAGAACAAAATAGCCAATGACTATAACAATCTAGTATTTGACAAACCCAAAATTTTGGGATAAAAATTCACTATTTGACAAAAACTGCTGGGAAAATTGGAAACTAATATGACAGAAAGTAGGCATAGACCCACATTTAACACCATATACCAAGATAAGGTTGAAATGGGTTTGTGATCTAGACATAAAGAATGAGACTATAAACAAATTGGGAGAACATAGGATAGTTTGCCTCTCATATTTGTGGAGGAGGAAGGACTTTGTGACCAAAGAAGAACTAGAGATCATTATTAATCATAAAGTAGATAATTTTGACTATATTAAGTTAAAAAGCTTTTTGTACAAACAAAATTAATGCAGACAAAATTAGAAGGGAAGCAATAAGCTGGGAAAACATTTTACATCCAAAGATCTGATAAAAGTCTCATTTCTAAAATATATAGAAAAATGACTCAAATTTATAATAGTTCAACCTATTCTCCAATTGATAAATGCTCAAAAGATATGAATAGACATTTTCAGATAAAGAAATTGAAACTATTTGTAGCCACATGAAAAGGTGCTCCAAATCACTATTGATCAGAGAAATGCAACTTAAGCCAACTCTGAGATATCACTATATACCTGTCAGATTGGCTAAGATGACAGGAAAAAATAATGACTAATGTTAGAGGAGATGTGGGAAAACTGGGACACTGATATATTGTTGGTGGAACTGTGAACAGAACCAACCATTCTGGAGAGCAATTTGGAACTATGCTCAAAAAGTTATCAAACTGTGCATACCCTTTGATCCAGCAGTATTTCTACTGGGATTATATCCCAAAGAGATCCTAAAGGAGGGAAAGGGTCCCACATGTGCAAAAATGTTTGTGGCAGTTCTCTTTGTACTGGCAAGAAACTGAAAACTGAGTGGATGACCATCAGTTGGAGAATGGCTGAATAAATTAGGTATATAGATGCTATGGAATACTATTGTTCGGTAAGAAACGAGCAGCACGATGTTTCAGAGAGGCTTGGGAAGACCTATGTGAACTGATGCTAAGTGAAACGAGCAGAACCAGGAGATCATTATACATGGCAATAACAAGACTATGTGATGATCAATCCTGACGGATGTGGCTCTCAACAACATTGAGGTTATTCAAAATAGTTCCACTTGTGCAGTGATGAAGAGAGCCATCTACACACACACACAGAATCATAGGAACTGTGTGGAATATAACATAGTATTCTCACTTTCTGTAATTTGCTTGCATTTTGTTTTCTTTCTCAGTTTTTTTTTCTTTTTCTTCTTTATTGATCTGATTTTTCTTGTGCAACAAGATAACTGTATAAATATGTATTCATATATTGGATCTAACATGTATTTCAACATATTTAACATGTATTAGACAACCTGCAACTTAGGGGAGGGGCTGAGGAAAGGAGGGGGGAATTTGGAACAAAAGGTTATGCAAGGTCAATGTTAGAAAAATTATCTATGCATATGCTTTGTAAATAAAAAGCTTTTTTTTTTAAATAGATTATTTGGTTTCCAATTAATTTTTAGTCTATTTCCCTAGTACTTTATTACATGCAATTTTTATTGCATCATGATCTTCAAAATATGCATTTATGGTTTCTTCCTTCCTCCATTTGATTTTGAGGTTTATATTCTGTAAAATATGGTTAGTTTTTGTGTAGGTTCTATGTATTGCTGAGAAAAAAGCATATTCCTTTCTGTACCCATTCAGTTTTCTCCACAGGTCTGTCATACCTAACTTTTCTAAAATTCTATTTACCTCCTTTAACTTCTTTCTTTTCTTTTTTGTGGTTCAATTAATCTAGTTCTGAAAGAGCAAGGTTGAGGTAAAGCACTACAATAGATTTGTTGTCTATTTCTTCTTGCAGGTCTCTTAACTTCCCCTCTAGGTATTTGAATACTATGCTATTTGGTGCATATATTGATATTACTTTGTTATCTATAGTACCTTTTAGCAAAATGTAATTTCATTTTTTATCTTTTGATTAGATTTATTTTTGCTTTTGCTTGATTTGTGATCAACACCACTACCCTTGCATTTTTCTTTTTACTTTACCTGAAGCATAATAGATTCTGCTCCAGCCTTTTATCTTTACTCTGTATGCTTCCCTCTTCTTTAAAGGTGTTTCTCATAAATAACATATTGTAGGATTCTGACTTTTAATCCATTCTGTTATCCACTTTTATTTCATGGGAGAATTCATCCCATTCACATTCATAGTTAAAATTATTAACTATATTTCCTGCCATCTTATTCCCCCAAGATGAACTTTTCTTTTCCCTTTACCCCTTTTCCTCTTCCGCAGTGTTCTGCTTTTGATCAACATATCTCTCAATCGATCCTGTCTTTTTATAGCTCTCCTCTCTTTCTTATCTCTTTCCTTCTGTTTCTGTTCTCCATTCTATTAGCTTCCCACCTTACAAAACAATTTCTACACAAATACAGTTAGATCTAAACAATTGGAAAAATATCAAATGCTCATGGGTAGGCTGAGCTAATATAATAAAAATGACAATTCCACCTAAATTAATCTACTTATTCATTGCCATACTAATCAAATTGCCATGAAATTACTTTATAGAGTGAGAAAAAATAACAACAAAGTTCTTCTGGAAGAATTTCAAGTAAATGAATGGAAAAATGCAAACAATGGTAACCTAACTGTACTAGACCTAAAACTGTATCATTAATCAGTGGTCATCAAAACCGTTCAGTACTAGCCTGCAAATCAAATAGTTTATCAGTGGCATAGATTAAATTCAAAGACACAGAAGTCAATGACTATAGTAATATAGTGTTTAATGAAAACAAAGATCCCAAGTTCTTGGATAAGAACTCTATATTTGATGAACGTTTCTGGGAAAATTGGAAAACAATGTTGTAGAAATGAGGCATTGACCAATACCTAATACCCTATACCAAGATAAGATCAAAATAGCATCATGACTAAGACATAAAAGGTGGTACTATAAGTAAATTAGGAGAACATGGGATAGTCTACTTCTCGTATATGTGGAGAAGGAAGGATTTTATAGCCAAAGAAGAAATAGAGAACATTATGAAATACCAAATGTATAATTTTGATTATATTAAGTTCAAAAGGTTTGGTACAAACAAAACCAATGCAGATGAGATTAGAAGGGAAGCACAAAACTGGGAAACATATTACATCCAAGGGTTTTTATTTAGGCCTCATTTCTAAAATATATAGAGAATTGATTCAAATTTATAAGAATTCAAGACATTCTCCAATTGATAAATGGTCAAAGGATATGAATAGATATTTTTCAGATGAAGAAATTAAAACCATTTCTAGTCATATGAAAACATGCTCTAAATCACTATTGATTAGAGAAATGAAAATTAAAACAACTCTGAGGTGAGGTACTACTACAGACCTCTCAGGTTGGCTAAGATGACAGGAAAAGATAAAAATAAATGTTGGAGGCAATGTGAGAAAATTGGGACACTAATACATTATTAATGAAGTTGTAAACTAATTCAATCATTTTGGAGGCTGATTTTTAACTATGCCCCCAAAGATAACAAACTTTATATATCCTTTCATCCAGCAGTATCTCTATTGGGTCTGTATTCCAAAGAGATAACAAAGAAGGCAAAATGACCCACATGAAAAATATTTATAACAACTAGTGGCAAGGAACTGGAACCTGTATGGATGCCCATCAGTTGTGGAATGGCTGAATAAATTATGTTATATAATGTTATGGAATATTATTGTTCTATAAGAAACAATTTGCAGGATGATTTCAGAAAAGCCCGAAGAGACTTTTGTGAACTGATGCTAAGTGAAATATTAAAAATCAAGAGTACATTGTACACAGTAATAACAAGATTATATTCAACTCAGATGGATGTGTTCTTTTCAACAGAGATGCTTCAGGCAAATTCCAATAGATCTGAGATGGAGAGAGCCATCTTCATCTGGAAAGTGGAATATGGGAGCTGAATGTGAATCACAACATAACATTTTTACGTTTTTGGTTGTTGTTTGCTTACTTTTTTTATTATTTTTTTCACTTTTTGATTTGATTTTTCTTGTGCAGCATGATAAATGTGGAAACATGTATAGAAGAATTGCAAATGTAACATATTGGATTAATTGCTGTCTAGGGGAGGGCATGTAGAAAAAAAAGAGTTAATGTTGAAAACTATACGTATATTTGAAAATAAAAAGGTATTATTAAAATATACTAAAATCCTTTTGAGCTTGAAATAACCTTCTTTTCTATTGGCAATGCCTTCAAGAACTCAGGTGTCACTTTTATGTTCCCATGAAACAAAATACTAAAAGAATAATAGAAAGAAGGTAGATGTTTTATTAAAGATGTTTGGGTAGAGTAGAGAAATCAGTGACAAAAGTTGTTAAGATTATATATGGATGGATTGGGGTTTATACTGGTGGACCAAGTAACCATGTGGACAAGAATGGAATGCATTGAAGTGTTGGGTTATTATTCTCCCCCCTTTTCAAATTTATCTTCTAATTGTATAGAACATGAAGGTTAGCAGGACATAAAGAGAAAACTTTGAAAATGTCAGGTCTCAATTACTCAGTTTAGAAGTGAAATTAATATCAAAAGACAGAGAGAATAGTTAGCTTTAAAGCTAAGTAATGATTTTCTGCCTCCTGAAAAGTGGTCTTTCAGCAGAATGAGAAATAATAACTGGCTCTCCCATAACACGCTTTTAAGTTTAAACTGCATTATTAGCATTTTCTTCATCACCTTCTTATATAATATATATATATATATATATATATATATATATATATATATATATATATATATATATATACATATTATGTCAGGGCTTGATTTTTAACATTTGACAATTTCCATGTTGTATATACTCACATTTAAAATTTAACAATTGACTCTGTCAAGCATAGGCTAGAGTTGGCTCCAGCAAAACTAACTCAGAGACTTCCACTCAATGAGTCTTCATTTTGTTTGATTTCTAGGGACATCAGAAAAATTGATAATGAAAAACGATATACTCTTTTTGAATATAATCATTGGATTCACATGTGAATCTTGCACATTTCTCTCTCATCTAATGTCTCATGCAATGGTTAAGAAATTGAACTCTCATTAATATTTGAGTATACTACTGTCACTATGTTAAAAGAAAGAAATGGAAGAGGAGTCCACACTATGGTAATATGGATAATAATAGGATGCAAGAACTTTAAGGGACTATGAACTAAGATGCTGAGGTCACATTGCTAAGTATATACTCCAAGATAATAAAATCTGAGGAGTAAAAGGATCTATTTCAAAATATTTATAATAACATTCTTAGTAGTACCAGAGAATAAAGACAAATATATGTCTGTTGATTGGGGAATGGCTAACTATATTATAGGATGAAACCATGAAGCACTGTAATAAATTAGGAGTATGGAAAATACATAGAAACATGGGAAAATAATGAATGATAAATTTAAATAAGGAAGAAACAAAACATGCACATGATGACTATAATATTGTAAATGGAAAAAAACAGCAACAAAATCAATGCAATGTATTTATAAGGATTAAGATTGTTCCCAAAGAAGAGAGAGAAAAAAAATGTAGCTCTTCCTTGTTTGCAAAGATAGGGAGTATGGGTGTGGAATTTGGTTTATGCAGTCAGACTAGGTTGAAGTGTTGACTAGTCTTGCTGAATTATTCTTCTGTTCCCCTCTGAATTCTTCAGCACAATGTATGATTTTCCATGAGAGGGGAAGGAGGAGGATCAGTTGTGAAATAAAGGTTTAAAATGAAAAAAAAAAATCTTGTTTTTTAAGAAAAAATAAGTCAATTCATACTAGCCACATTTCCCTTTTTTATTTTACTATAGCTTTTTATTTACAAGATATATGCATCAGTAATTTTTCAGCATTGACAATTACAAAACCTTTTGTTCCAACTATTCCCCTCCTTCTATGTATTGGTCAACCTGCCATCTGGGGGAAGGGATGGGAGGAAGGAGGGGAATAGTTGGAACACATTCAATAGCCTTTTATTTACAGGTTATGTGTATGGGTAACTTTATAGCATTGACAATTGCCAAACCTCTTGTTCCAATTTTTCCCCTCCTTCCCCCCACCCCCTTCCCCAGATGGCAGGATGACCAGTAGATGTTAAATATATTAAAATATAAGTTAGATACACAATAAGTATACATGACCAAACCGTTATTTTGCTGTACAAAAAGAATCGGACTCAAATATGGTACAATTAGCCTGTGAAGGAAATCAAAAATGCAGGTGGACAAAAATAGAGGGATTGGGAATTCTATGCAGTGGTTCATAGTCATCTCCCAGAGTTCTTTCACTGAGTATAGCTGGTTCAATTCATTACTTTTCTATTGGAACTGATTTGGTTCATCTCATTGTTGAAGAGGGCCACGTCCATCAGAATTGATCATCACAGAGTATTGTTGTTGAAATACATAATTATCTCCTGGTCCTGCTCATTTCACTCAGCATCAGTTCATGTCAGTCTCTCCAGGCCTTTCTGTAATTATCCTGCTGATCATTTCTTACAGAATAATACTATTCCATAGTATTCATATACCACAATTTATTCAGCCATTCTCCAACTGATGGGCATCCACTCAGTTTCCAGTTTCTGGCCACTACAAAGAGGGCTGCCACAAACATTCTTGCACATACAAGTCCCTTTCCCTTCTTTATAATCTCTTTGGGATATAAGCCCAGTAGTAACATTGCTGGATCAAAGGGTATGTATAGTTTTGTGAACACCGCGTATTTTAAAATCAGCAGGAGTCAGGAATTCAGGTTAGGGGAAAATTGTCAGTCTTTATTCTCAGTGAAGAAATATCTGAGGTGGAAGAGAATGGGCAATAGCAATGTGTGCAGCTGAGTCAAGAAGCTAGCTAGACCAGCAGCCACTAGACCAGCAGCCACAAGACCAGCAGCTACCAGCACAGAACCCAGGCCCAATCTCTCCCCGCCTCTCTTCCTGTCTCTGCCTCCACCCACCAAAATGGTCATTTCCTATACAACACATCAGGACTTGCAGAGAGAGTGGGCGGGGCCATTCTTTATCCAAGCATGTATATTAATAGAGTATAGTCCAATTACTATTTAGCCTCACGTGCTTGTGCTTGGGACCTCAGTGCATCAACTCAAGCCTCAGCCCATTACACAGTTTGATAACTTTTTGAGCATGGTTCCACACATTTCCCTTTTTGACAGAATTTTGGCACTCAATCAGGTAAATATTTTAAATATGATTTACTTAGATTTTAAGAAATTGTTAGGCTAGTATCTTACTCTGGCTTGATGAGAAGGATGGAAAGATGTAGAATAGTTGATAATCCATTTAAATAGATTCAGACTTTGTTGAAAGGTTGGAGTCACAAAATAGTCATTAATGATTCAATGTTATTTGACAGGGAGTCTCCAACAGAGTGTCCTACTGAGCTTGGCTCTGCACTGTTTAACATTTTTATTGATGACTTGGATAAAGGACTAGATGGCAAGCTCATCGAATTTGCAAATATCATGTGGATAGGAAGCCTTGCTAATACACTGGATGACAGAATAAAGATCCCAAAAGTTTTTGACAGGCATTTGACTGAGTCAAATATAATATGAAATGCAATAGAAATAAAGGTAAAAATGTTACAGTTAAGTAGACAAATTCAACTTTAAAAATATAGACTTGGAGAGTGGTATGGCTAGACAATGGTTAGTCCCATAAAGGTCTGGGGATTTTAGTGAACTACAAACTTAAAATGAGTCAGCTGCATAATATGGCAGTATAGTATATGTGTTTGTATACACAAATGCATAAACACATATGTATATATGTATATAAAATTGTAAATATATATCTGAATACATACACATCCCACAACTGTGTGATATATGTACATACATACATATGTATACACACACACATATATATATATATACATACACATATATCTATATATAATGATTATATGTACTCCATGATTGTATATAATAAATTATACTATAAATTTGTTTGTATGTGTATAAAATCATAAGGTGCATTTTAAGAGTATATCTCAATAATAAAGAAGTGATTTTTGTACAGTATCTTGCATCTTAGTAAGATCATCTCTGTGTATTATACTTAGTTCTGGGCATTAACTTTTATCCAGACAGTGATGAACTGGAGAATGTTCAGAGGAGGTCAGATAAGATGTTGAAAGGCCCATGAGACCATGACATATAAGATTAGGTTAAAGGATCTAAAATGCTTAGTTTGCTGAAGAGAATATGGAAGAGTGGAACATGAGAGGTATGATCAAATATTTGAAGAGCTCCCTTGTGAAAGCAGAAATCATTTTGTTTTGGTAAGTCTCAGAATGATAAGCAGAAGCAGTGGTGATAGTTATAAAGAAGTAAATACAGGTTTGATGTCAGGGAAAAACAACAACAATTCCCTAGTAGTTAGGCCTATGCACAAGTGAACTGAGCTATAGAAGATAATGAATTTTTTCTCACTGGAGGTCTTCAGGCAGAATGTGACAAACCATTTATTTTACATATACATATGTGTGTATATGTATATATACACACACACACACACACACACATATATATATGATGAGGTCCATTTCAATTCTCAAATTCTTTGAATCTCTGTGATTTTGAATCAGAATTAACTTGAAAGAAATGATCCCCAGTACCATCCATTAAAACTATGGCAGAAACAGCAACTACAACAAAAGAAAATTTGGAATGCAAGGAGTTGTTTCTCAATTAAAAGGAGGAATTAAAACTAATCAGCCAATATATATTTATTGGGCTTCTTCAATGGGCAAGATAGTGTGTCAAGTGCTGGTCAGGCTAAAGAAGTCTATTGTATTAGTCTTGGGCTGATAAAATTTAGTCTTGTTATAGAGACAACAATTATTTCATGGAGAATGGGGTGATAGTAGAAAACAATTTAGAATAGGAAACAGAAATTTATTTGACATAATACCATCACTCAGACAGACAGACATACACATACATACATAATTTCACACACTAGTTTAACTAGAGTTTGATTATTGTTGTTGCCGTTATTGTTACCTCTTTTAGAAAAAAATGAAGAAATTGAGTCTTAGGGTGATTAGTTGCTCTGCTCATAGTCATTTACTACAAAGGTAGCATGTGTTGGAACCAAAATTCAAAAGAAATTCAGTTGGATTATAACATCATTCATTTGGAGCTTCAAAGTACTTTAAAATTCATGTAGCACAAACTCTTTATTTTACAAATTAGGAAACTGAAGCCCAGAGCAGTAAAATAACTTACCCAGTATTGCCTATATAGTACATTTTTTGAGAATGGATTTCAAACATTTTTAAACTCAATACTTTTCTTTTAATACTAAACTGCCACTTATGTAATGAAATAATTTTCATTACACATATATTTATTAGGTGCCTAATGTTTTCAGGGCACTGTGATCTAGCAAACCTCCCAGTTGGGAAGAAATAACAAAGTCAACATCTAATGTCTTGGCTGAGATATGGCCTAAAGGACACAAGTCATACACATTTAAATAGGAAGTTTTTTTTTTTTTTTTTTTTTTTTTTTGGTCTTATCTTCTTTTTACCTTGCTGTTCACTTCATTTCCATTTTTTCTCTCTTTCTTGTTTTCTCACTCCTTTGTCCCTCCTTTCCTTTTTTTCTTTCTTCTTTTTTCCCTCCCTCCTCCACTCCACCTCCTTCTTTCCCCTCCTTCTCTTCCTCCCTCTCTCCCTCCTTCCCTGAATCCTTCCCTTCCTCCCTCTGTCCTTCTCTCCCTCCCTCTTTTTCTCTCAAGTTATCTAGCATAGTGTTCTGCACATACTGTTTCATAAATGTTTACTATACTGAAATGAAAAAGTAAGTCACAGAATCACAAAATCTCAGAACCAAAAAGGGCCTCCAAGGCCCAATAATCCAAAATGTACTAGAACAGAAATCACTTCTAAGACAACCTCAAGCCTTTTGCTCCTAATTCTGCCCTCTGGGGACCAGCTAAATAATTCCTGGGACAATAAATTTTCATAGGAATTCAGAAAACAGGGAGGGCAAAGTGAATTAGAATGAGCTTAGAGGTGATTCTGATTTTATTTTGTACAGTGTGAACACATTTAAAATGGGAAACCCTTATGCCCAATGACTGTTTTTGGAATTAGAATTACTAAACTTTCTAGTTTAGAAACTCAGCAATGTATCCAAGTGCACTAGAATTGAAAAATGTCATTGCAAGTTATGAGACATTTTGAAATAAACAATTCAAGAGGAGGACTTTCAGTGGAAAGCAGGATGAAAATTGAAGTTTTGAATACTTAAAATAAATGAATAAAGACAAAGTGTTTTATATACACATACAGGTAATAGTAAAGTGCATTAGTCAAAAGATTGTGTGTAAATTGTACGGAAAAAAGAAATAAATCTTTGATTTGAAACTGACTTTGATTTGATTGAAACTGAATAGTATTCATCCCAGATGATCTGTAAACATTCAAGCATAGTATCAATTTCCAAATATAGAAATCTAAGAAGGCTACTTATTTTTAACAGATTTTATAAAACTATTTTTTTTTCTTCAATGATAACTTATTCCGTGGTACAGTGGTTAAAAGCAATGCACCCTTTTTCAAAGGATTGGTTTTCAGAATAATAATTGGATTGATATTTGCCAGGTTTCCTAGTGAAATTTTTCTCCAGGCTTTATGATGACAAAAGCCATGGTTAAATGTGAAATGATATTGTTTAAAATTATCCTAATAATATAGATGTATGGAGTGCTTTCATTTCTCTCAAGAAAAAAATCTTTCCTGTTAATGGTCAGTTATTAAAATCATTGTATAGTTACCAACACTTTCTTAATGAAGTGAAATATTATGTAATGGCCAATGTTTGCTGCCTTGAATTGAAAAGATGGAAACATAAAAAATCAGTGTCCTCTTGAAATTTCACAGTAATTCAGTTGTCTTAATCTGGTTTCATTCATTCATCTAGTTTCTAGTTATTTGGTATTAAAAAAAAAAAAAAGGTATAAAGATGTTGTGAAGAAGAAACCTTGCCATATCTCTCCAATCCCTATTGAAGTGAATTATTTGTGAAATGTTAATATGAAAGGCTTAATTTTAAAAGAATTGTATTAGGAATATCAGGACCTCTATGTGGTCCCTTTATTAACACATTTTTTCAATGTAATTATCAGTTGGAAATAAGTTTCTGTGGGTTTGACTTAGAACTTTATGTGAGTACAAATTTTTGGTAACTCTTGTAAATCTCAAAGTGTCTGAGTTGGATAATTCTTTATGGGCTATTCATTTAAACTTTTACCTAAAGAAGTATTCCTTCCATAACATGTTAATTAAGTGGCTGTCCAACTCCTATCTAAAGTCCTCCATGAAGGGAAAGACATTATGTCCTTAAAAAGATTATTCCACTTAAATATCATTCCAACCTCCATATAGGCAAGAAAGTAATCCAATCTAAAGCAACAAACTGACCATGTCACCATCTTACTCAAGAAATTTATTGTTTTTATGAGGAGCAAATACACTGTCATTAAAACCTTTAATAAACTAACTATAACATCTTTCCATAAATATTACATATTATTCATTTTCACACATTTTTATTCTGATTAGTCTTCTAAATGATCCTTATATTTGATACTCTGCTTCTACCTATATTCCTGGGAAAATATTCCTCATTCCTGTGGTATACTGCTTTTAAAACCTCAACTCCTTGAAATTCCTAGTTTCCATTAAATCTCAGCTCAAATCCCATCTATAGCATTCTTTCTATCTTAACTTCTAGTGAGAGTGATTTGGATAACTTCTTTGATGCTAGGGGTGATTTAATTTTTTAAAAATTTGTATATCCTTTAAACATTTTAGACTCTAGGAACTTAAAATTTTCTTGATTGAGGGTATAAAATATACAGAAAATTATTGTCATTTTTTTCTATATCTTCTCTAAACAATAATCCATTTATTAAGCAGATATTATATTACAATGAATATTAATTATAATTATATTGTATATATAGTATATAATTATATTACATTAATAATAATTATAATATAATTATATTAAGAAGATAACATATTATTCAGATAATATGTTAAGATGGACATATGAAAATGAAAGACAACATGATCTTTGCCCTCAAAGAATATTCTAATAGGTGCATAGTCCAAGTACAAAAATTAAAAAAAAAAACTGGTAAAGTATTCTTGGAACATTTGAAAAGGGAAAAATTACTTTCAACTGGTGGTTTCTGGGAAGGCTTCATAGAAGAGTAGTACTTGAACTAGACCTTTAAGGAAAAGATGGTTTTCAACAAGTAGGAATGAAAAAAAATGCATTACAACTATTGTGACTGGTTGATGCTAACATCTCAATGCACGAGAATAAAAGAATAGGTCAGTAGAAAAAATAACAATAAAATTCATATGGAAAAACAAAAGGTCAAGAATTTCAAGGGAATTAATGAAAAAAAAATCAAATGAAGGTGGCTTAGCTGTACCAGATCTAAAATTATATTATAGAGCAGCAGTTACCAAAACCATTTGGTATTGGCTAAGGAATAGATTAGTTGATCAGTGGAATAGATTAGGTTCAAGGGATAAAACAGTCAACAAATATAGCAACCTAGTCTTTGACAAACCCAAAGACCCAAGCTTTTGGGATAAGAACTTACGGTTTGACAAAAATTGCTGGGAAAATTTGAAACTAATATGGCAGAAACTAGGCATTGATCCACACTTAATACTGTACACCAAGATAAGGTCAAAATGGGTTCATGACCTAGGCATAAAGAATGAAATTATTAATAAATTAGAGGAACACAAGATAGTTTACCTCTCAGACCTGTGGAAGGGGAAGGAATTTATGACCAAAGAAGAAGTAGAGATCATTACTGACCACAAAATAGAAAATTTTGATTATACCAAACTGAAAAGTTTTTGTACAAACAAAACTAATGCAGACAAGATTAGAAGGGAAGCAATAAACTGGGAAAATATTTTTACATTCAAAGGTTCTGATAAAGGCCTCATTTCCAAAATATATAGAGAATTAACTCTAATTTATAAAAAATCAAGCCATTCTCCAATTGAAAAATGGTCAAAGGATATGAACAGACAATTCTCAGATGAAGAAATTGAAACTATTTCTAGTCATATGAAAAGATGCTCCAAGTCATTATTAATCAGAGAAATGCAAATTAAGACAACTCTAAGATACCACTACACACCTGTCAGATTGGCTAAGATGACAGGAAAAAATAATGATGATTGTTGGAGGGGATGTGGGAAAACTGGGACTTTGATGCATTGTTGGTGGAGTTGTGAACAAATCCAACCATTTTGGAGAGTAGTTTGGAACTATGCTCAAAAAGTTATCAAACTGTGCATATCCTTTGATCCAGCAGTGTTACTACTGGGATTATATCCCAAAGAGATTATAAAGAAGGAAAGGGACCTGTATGTGCACGAATGTTTGTGGCAGCCCTTTTTGTAGTGGCTAGAAACTGGAAACTGAATGGATGTCCATCAGTTGGAGAATGGCTGAATAAATTGTGGTATATGAATATTATGGAATATTACTGTTCTGTAAGAAATGACCAACAGGATGATTTCAGAAAGGCCTGGAGAGACTTACACGAACTGATGCTGAGTGAAATGAGCAGGACCAGGAGATCATTGTATACTTCAACAACAATATTATATGATGACCAGTTCTGATGGACCTGGCCATCCTCAGCAACGAGATCAACCAAATCATTTGCAATGGAGCAATAATGAACTGAACCAGCTACGCCCAGAGAAAGAACTCTGGGAGATGACTAAAAACCATTACATTGAATTCCCAATCCCTATATTTATGCACACCTGCATTTTTTATTTCCTTCACAAGCTAATTGTACAATATTTCAGAGTCTGATTCTTTTTGTACAGCAAAATAATGTTTTGGTCATGTATACTTATTGTGTATCTAATTTATATTTTAATATATTTAACATCTACTGGTCATCCTGCCATCTGGGGGAGGGGGTGAGGAGTAAGAGGTGAAAAATTGGAACAAGAGGTTTGGCAATTGTTAATGCTGTAAAGTTACCCATGCATATAACCTGTAAATAAAGGGCAATTAAAAAAAAAGAATAAGTCAGGAAATAGAGTTAGTTAGATAGACAGAGAGAACATTTATTTATCATTACTTACATTTTGTATCCCCTATACATTTCCCAAATGTATTATATATGTGGACACAAATATAGTTAGATGCTTTTATACATATGTGTGTCTGTGTGTATATTTTTGTGCATGTGTGTGTGTGTATACACACACACACACACACACACACACACACATATATATTTTCCTGATGTAAGAAACAAGTTAATTTTATTCCAATCCCAACTCACCTTGACAAAACAGGTTTCTAGAAACTGCATTTTAAATTTGAGGTTTAAAGAGTATTTCCAGGGATCATGGCTTATTCTCTAACGCAGTGGTTCTAAAAATGTGAACAATGGATGCAAAAGGGCCTCTAAATTATATTTTCATAATAGTACTACAATATTTTAATTTCTATTCAAATCAAATTGTTAAACCTAATGAACATTAACAAAAGTTCTTTGAGGAAACATTGATAATCTTTAAGAGTGTAAAGGGGTTCTGATATAAAAATTTAATGCCTTTGGCTTAAGCCATCACAAATATACATACTTCTTTTCTCCTGCTATCCCCTGCCCCAAAGATTATGAGTTGTGTATCAATTTATTTGAAGAGGTTTTTCAGAAAAGAATATTTCACAAAATTTCCCAACAAAAATATTGGTGCATATCATCCTTTCCATGTGATCCCATCCTCTTCAAAAAAAAATCTATTAATATATACTTTTTTACAAGTGTATACAGAATTTAGATGGAAAGCAGGTTCATTGTTAAAGAATTTTTGTAGCAAAGGGGCTTCACAGTTACTAATGTTGGAAGTCTTTTTTCCTTATTATTTTTGAGTGTTCAAGAAATCTCCCCTAGTCATAACAGCTTCCTTTCAGAACCCCTTGTACAGCTATGATTTTAATTTGTCTTTTGGTGCATGATGATACAGACAGTAGGCCTACTGATTTGGAGATGACATTGAAGTCATTAAAGGAAAGATTAGAATTACTATTATTTCTAATGTACAATGCTAGTACAACAAATGGAAGCCAGGAAGTTCATCTTCTGTACTCTTGGAAGCTAAAAGATTCTCCTCTAGTGAAAATATGGTGGGGAAAGGAAGCCTAAGTGAAGAGGTAGTCTTTGTCACTTCTGCTTCTACATTCTTTCATAGTAATCCATCAATCTCCAACGGTTTAAATATCATCTATAAAATTACATACATATATATATATATATATATATGTATATAAATATATACAGCAACAACAAGATTATGTGATAATCAACTATGATGGACTTGTCTCAACAATGAGGTGATTCAAGGCAATTCCAACAGATTTGTGATGGAGAGAGCCATCTGCATCCAGAAAAAGAACTATGGGGATTGAATGTGGATTACAACATAGTATTTTCACTTTTGTTTTTATCATTTGTTTGTGTTTTTTTTCCTTGTTTTTTCTTTCTCATTTTTCCTCTTTTGATCTGATTTTTGTTGGGCGGCATGATAAATGTGGAAATGTGTTTAGAAGAATTATACATGTTTCATCCATACTGTATCACTGGCTATCTGAGGGGGAAGGTGGAGAAGGAGGGAGAAAAAGTTGGAATACAAGATTTTGCAATAATAAATGTTGAAAACTACCTTTGCATGTATTTTGAAAAATAAAAAGCTATTATTTTAAGATAAATAAATATAAACAAGGAGACAGACTAGTTCAGAGAAAAATAAATATATATTATCTCTACCCAGATGAATACACACACATATATACTACACACATGCACCTACATACACATATATGTATGTACATGTACACATGTAAATATATATATTTACAAATATATGTGGTAGGTAACAACACATATCAGTTATGCATATATAGTACATATTATATATATGTATAGGTAAGAATCATATATATATATATATATATACACACATATAAATGGTACATATCTGATGTATATTGTTGTCTACCCCATTTAAATGTAAGCCAATTGCAAGTGGGGATTGTTTCATTCTTTGAACTTTTATCCCCAGAGCCAAGTTAAGTGATATTAAGTAGTTGGAACAGAATAATTACTAAAGGATTTAAGTTTTTTAGCCTCAGTGTCAAAACATTAGTAAAGTTTCAGAGGTGGAACTTAAAACTTAGTCCTTCTACATCAAAACGTCAGCTCTGCAACAAACATTAAAAAATAAATACAATAAAATTTTGGGTTGGAGTGGGTGGCAGTAACAATTGAGAAGATCAGGTAGGACAGGTCTTGATCATGAGCTACCAGTTGCTCTGAGTCATATGGAAAGCAATCTTCGTAGCAGAGGTGGAATTCATTTCAAGGCTGGGATAAAGTCTAGGTAGAAAGATCGAAATGGGAAGTAACATATTGCGTGAAAAACACAACTTCTAGGCCACTTTGATCAGAACATAGAGTACATAAAAGAGAGCAAAATAATGTGTATTAATAAGCTTGGAAATACAAGCTGCAATACACTGTGAAGGGCTTTAAATGTCAAACAGAATATCTTTTATATTGTCCTGGAGGCAAGAGGAAAGAAACTTATTGACAAGAAGGAAAAAAAGGGACTATTAATTAATAGCCAGTTGTTTGGATATTAATCTGAGAAAAAAGAATGTGGAGGTAATGAAACTAATGAGGAAACTATAATCTCCTAAAAGAAAGTTGATGAGGATTAGAAACAAAGTAGTTGCTAATAGACAAAGAAGGACTAGAAAAACATTGTATAAATGTAATCAGATCTTGGAACTGATTGGTTATGCTGAATGAGAGACTGAAAAAAATAATAATTCAATGTGAACTTCTCTTTTATTTAAGAAAGATTTTTTCCTTAATAAAATGTTATTTTAATTTAAAGATAGAACTTTTTATAGGATTACTCTTTGGTAACACCCACACACACATACACACACACACACACACACAAACACATTTCATCTCTTTTCCTCTATAACAATCTTTTAGAGATTTAGCTAATTTAACTAAGAGTTCTCATATTGTGCTAACATCTGCTTTATCTTGATTGTTTTAAATACTGTTTTTCTTTTTGGCCAAAAAGCATGTTTGTTTTTAAAACATTCCCTTGAATTTTTTTGTAAACTTTTCAAAGTCTGTTCAACATCTCAAATATCTAGTTTTTATGTTCATAAAGCATGCTGATGATTTCCTCGTTAGATAATTATTGATGCATATATGAATGAATAAAAAGAATTTATTAGGTATTTACTGAGTGTCAAGCACTTCACTAAGTACTGGCAATATGAAAGAAAAATATAAACAGTTTTTCCTCTCAAGAAGGTCATATTTTTATTAAAGAAGGTAGTAAGAAAGTCCAATTGCAATGCAGATGACGGCCTGGATATCCTCAGGGTATAATGAGAGGTTCAGAACTCCTTAGGTTTCATGAGCTGGTCAAGAAGTGCCAAGAAACTGAAAGGGATAGAAGTGGGGAAGATGGAAGCCTTAAGAATTAGTGACAGGACACATAGTATGGCCTGATAGTGGCTTCTTAATTCTTTAATCTATGTGTACATATTTAGTTGCAAACATTATACACATATTTGTGTTTATGTATATACATGAAATATATATATATATATATATATATATATATATATACACACATACAGATATGCATTTGTATCTGCAAATGGTGGTGTTCAGGTATTTAGTCTTATTTGACTCTCCATGAATTCATTTGTGATTTTTTTGGCAAAGATATTTGTTATGGGCCAGAACTCTGAACTTGAAACAAGGATGCTTACAAGGTACTAACTAAATGGAATTGATGAGACAATGGTTATCTAGTTTAACATGGTGCTTAATAGTTCTCTAAGTTCAGTATGATTGATTTAATCTTACAACAAATAATGGTTTCCTAGTGATATAATGATTGGTTTATACTCAGTGTAGAGCATATAACCTGGGAGCCTCATCTAGAGTCATTGAGAGGCAGAAGACAAGAGAACTGGAGGCAGGAGTTTAAGCTCCCCACGTGAAGGAGAGAAAGATTCAATTTCACCTTCGGTCAGGCTCCTAGTGGCAGGCTCTCCTTACTTTCTCCACTGAAACCAAGACTCCTTGTGGAGTCTTTAAGAAAGCTAACCAGGCCTCAGACAAAGAGACAAGACTTTGAAAGTGATAATAAACCATTTGGACTTTAACACCTGGCTACTCTTGTGGTGATTACTGAACTGAAAAGAAAGCTGCTCCCAGAGACCCTCAGGGAAACCGAACCAAAGAACATTATAGATATTAGTTTGTTATTTCCTTCTCTAGTCCATTTTGCTGGAATTAATGGGTTAAGGAAAATGAATTAAATAGGGTTAAGTGACTTGCTCAGGATCACAGAGCTAGTATGTGAGGCTGGATTTTAACTTAGCCCACGTCTGTCTGTATCCAGTGAACTACCTAGCAGTGTGTGTGTGTGTGTGTGTGTGTGTGTGTATGTGTGTATGTTGTTCGTGTAGTATATACCATACACACATATACACACATACTGTGTGTTTGTTTATGTATGTATATGTGCATAATTGTAAGACATGGGAGACAATGTCACAGAACTGTCCAATGTGGTGTGTCCTCATCAGAGAGCTGTATAAGAAAAGCAGAATGGAGTTAGCTCAGAAGAAACACAAGATGCACAAAGTTAAAGAGTCCACCCCAAATGTTCATAGGGACTATTTGTGTCTGACCTACACAGAGCATCCCAAGCTTATATTGTTCTGATCAGCAGCAGACACACTGTAATTCTATTCTAACATAATAATGTCATTTTGGTCTTCTTTGGGAACGAAAGACAACAGCTAACATACTGTGTTTGTATATATGTATTTTCTATGTATATATGTTTGGAAATATATGTGTATATATCTACTGTGTAGATACATGCATATACCCACATATATGCACACACATGCTTGTATATGTGTATATGTATATATTTGTCTGTATGTTTGTACGTCTGTTTGTATGTATTATGGGAGAGGATGCTAAGGCAGGACAAATACCTATTTCAGGACTGTTCATCTACCTTTGTTGTCCAACCAAACTCTCCTAACTCTCATTGGTGGTTCCAAGAATGTTCAGTAGCTTAGTAAAACTGTCTTGACAAATGAATTATATCAGGTTAAAGATAACCAACAGATCTCATATCTGTTTATGAATTAGGAAGATATCTACCATCATGTAACGACTTTCCCCTAATGAAATGAATGGATGAAAATAATTTGTTCCAATTGCCATCAAGTTGGATAGAGCTGGTTTTGTGGAGTATTTAGAATTTGATCAGAGTAGCTGAAGGGTATTTTAACCAGGGAAATGATAGTGCCAGACTTTCCCCATAATGAGGACAATAGCAGAAACCAAACTATAGATGACTAAGAAGTGGAGAATAACAATGAAGGGGAAAACATTAACTAAACACATTCCCCAATTTAGAAATTTATCAGTAAATGAAAGAAAACATGGAATGAAAGCTGAGGGATTGGGGGGGGGGCGGGATTGGTAGTATTCTTGATTTTTGTTGGTATATTGACTGTCCCACTGATAAATAATACTCAGAAAAATTTGCTATTTCATACTTATGTGACTTGGGGACTGTTAGATATCGTCTCTTGTGATTCAGTTTCCTTTTTTTTTTTTTTTAATAAAAAAAGATAGGGCTTTTTATAGTAACTCCTCTGCCCCTTCCCAGCTTTAAATCCATCTAATGCATTATATAAATTGGAGCTTTTTAAACCTTTTTCACTGATAATCTATTTTCACCTGAGAAATTTTTACACAACTGTGAGTATACAGGTATATAAAATAGATATACAAATCAAACATTTACTAATAGTAAATCACACATTCCTAAAGTTTAAGTAATTTTTCTCTAAATCTACCATCTAAGCAACAAAAACTTCTAATAAAATTATCTAATTCTTAGAGACACCTAACTGAAACAGCAACAAGCCCCTTAGTCACCAGCCTTTGCACACATTCTTGCTTGTTAATAAACATCTTCATAAGTTGACTACTCTGGGAAAATGATGCTTTTAGAAGAAACAAATGGTACTCTAAGGTAGCATGCTCTGAGGGAATTATGTTTCCTTTATGTTTCCTTTAGATAGTTCTTTTAAACTTAAGGGAGGGGAAAAATTTTGTTTTTATTCTGCACATATTTTGTAAAAGAACAAGAGATTTTAGCCTTCTAGCTTGCAATCATTTCCCCTCAGTGGCAGTAAAGTTGCTTGAAAATGTTAAGGAATCTGCTTCAATTTGGCAAGGTAGCCTGAGTAAAAAGGTCACCTACTTGCCTAATGGTAGATTCAGTAGTTTTTGATAGACAATTCCCTTTATAATCATAATTGTCTCTTACAAAATTACAATGTTCAAGGACATAAAAAAGCCACAAAAATATGTTTCTTCTGAAATAAACAGAAAAAGGGGGCACATTCCTTCTTTGAATAACGTATATGCACTAGCAAGATTTGAGATCCATTTCAAATGGAACACAATGATTCCACTAACAATGTCTTTGATAGACAGACAGCCTGACCTTTAGGTGCTAATGCTGCCATCTCTATTGACTTCAACAGGAATAGTATTTAGCTTATCAGATATATGGCTATCACAATAGTTCATTTATTCCACAAGTCTGCAAAGTCTTTTACCTGAATTATCTTATTTGAGTCTCTTGTGAAATAGGTGCTATGATTAGCTCTGTTTTATAGAAGAGGGAAAAGAGGCTCCTTGAACACTTGCCAAAGATCATAGTATCATAAATTTAGAATTAGAAGGGACTATAAAGATTATTTAATCCACTTCTCACACTTTACAGATGAGTACACAAAGGCCCAGAGAAGATACTTTTTTAAGGTCTCACAGGTGGAGTACAACCCAAATCCTACAATTATAAATTCAGCATAGCATTTAAGACCAGGCCATCCTGGCTCTAGACCTTTTAAATTTATTTCCATTATATATCTTCTGTTTACATAATTATTAATATCTCACCCATAATAATGTGCCTTTCTTTATACCACAGAGTTTGGCTCAGTGTCTGGCATTTAATAAGCTCTTTATAAATGCTTTTTCATTTATTGATGTTGGTGAGTGGAGAAGAACCCTAAAGCAGACCTTTTAAGTCTACTCAACAAGCATCTATTTCATTTTATTTTTTTCTTGAGAGGCAATCAGGGTTAAGTGACTTGTCCAATGTCACACAGCTAGTAAGTGTCAAGTGTCTGTGGCTGAATTTGAACTCAGGTACTCCTAATTCCAGGACTGGCGCTCTATCCACTGAGCCAAATGTCTGTTTCTCAACAAGCATTTATTAAGTGCATACAGTCACTGTATTAAATTCTGAGTATTCAAAAAAAAAGCACCAAATTATGCCTGCCTGCCCTCTGAAACAGTGGTCTTCAAAGTGTAGTCCAAAGAATTGTTGGGGTCTCTGAAATCCTTTCAGAGGGTCTACAAATTCAAAGTTATTTTTTATTTCTAATATAGTAAATAGCTATAAATATAACCCATGTGAACAAAAACTCTTTGAACAAATCCTCGATAGTTTTTTTTTTTTTTTTAACAACATGAAGATACTGAGAACAAAAGTTTGAGAACCACTGCTCTGGAAGGTCACAATCCAATGGCAAAAATATCAGACAAATGACTAAGTAAAAACATCTATAGAATGAATTTAAAATAATCTCTGAGACAAGATATTAAGATTAAGGAGGATTGGTTAAAGCTTCTTGTAGAAGGTGGTATGTTTAGAGCTCTGCACAATACAGCAGCATCTTTGGAGGCTGGAGTATCCTGGGAGATCAGATCCAAACTAAGACTGAAGACAGTAATAAAGATCTAGAATAATGTGGTCACTGTAGCATGGGAAAGAAAGAACAATTGGGAAGAACATTACAAAATAAAAATAAACATGCTTTGATATTTGATTTTACATTAGGAGTGACAGTTAAGAAGAAGGAATGAAAGATGACAGAGTTTTTGAGAATTAGGAAATGGGAAAATTGTGACATTATTCATAGAAAGAAAGAAGGCAAGGCAAAAGTGAGAAGGAAAAAAAATTCCAGGCATGAGGAGTAATCAATCATTTTCAGAAGTGGAAGATCAAGCTTTTCTGCACCAAGAACAGCCAGAAAGCCACCAAAAGTGAATTTAAATCAATTTTCTTACTTTGAAGTCATCAGGACAAATATAAAAGTGAAAGCAGAATCCATAGATAAAGAAGAATTGGCTAAATGGTCAGTTTCTCACTCAGAAGGGTCTATAAAGGTAGAGATAAATAAAGCCAGAATTTCTCTCCAGTATATCCTAATAATAGGAGCATAAAAAATAAGTTTCTAGTGGTCTGGTTAGTTTTCTGGAGGTCTTAGAGCAGCCTTCATTTCAGCCTTCAGTAATCACCAGGAGAATATCCAGAGATAAAGTCCAAAAATCTTTATTGTCTCCTTCACAGTCTTATATCCTTACCTGGGGCCCCGGGATAGCTTTCTGGAAGTCCTCTGAATGTGTCTTGGTTTCTGTGGGGGAGGCAGGAGGACCACCATGAAGGTCTCTGTCTTGAAGTCTCCCTGAGTCTGGGAGCTTGTGCTCCAGCCTCCAGCCCTCTGTCTTTCCCAAGTCTGTTCAGGTCCCTCAAGGTGGTAGGAGATGGAATGAATGTCTGAGTCCATGGGCTTGTGCTCCAGCCTCCAGCCACCAGCCACCACAAAGGTGGGAGATGGAATGAATGTCTCTCTGACTGAGTTTGTCCCAGCTTATATACTGTATTATAATTACATCATTGTAAGTGTGAATCTTATAAAACTATATTAAGTACTAAGTACAACAAACAAAACTAATGCAGACAAGATTAGAAGGGAAGCAATAAACTGGGAAAATATTTTTACATTCAAAGGTTCTGATAAAGGCCTCATTTCCAAAATATATAGAGAATTAACTCTAATTTATAAAAAAATCAAGCCTTCTCCAATTGAAAAATGGTCAAAGGATATGAACAGACAATTCTCAGATGAAGAAATTGAAACTATTTCTAGTCATATGAAAAGATGCTCCAAGTCATTATTAATCAGAGAAATGCAAATTAAGACAACTCTAAGATACCACTACACAACTGTCAGATTGGCTAAGATGACAGGAAAAAATAATGATGATTGTTGGAGGGGATGCGGGAAAACTGGGACGTTGATGCATTGTTGGTGGAGTTGTGAACGAATCCAACCATTTTGGAGAGTAGTTTGGAACTATGCTCAAAAAGTTATCAAACTGTGCATATCCTTTGATCCAGCAGTGTTACTACTGGGATTATATCCCAAAGAGATTATAAAGAAGGGAAAGGGACCTGTATGTGCACGAATGTTTGTGGCAGCCCTTTTGTAGTGGCTAAAACTGGAAACTGAATGGATGTCCATCAGTTGGAGAATGGTTGAATAAATTGTGGTATATGAAAATTATGGAATATTACTGTTCTGTAAGAAATGACCAACAGGATAATTTCAGAAAGGCCTGGAGAGACTTACATGAACTGATGCTGAGTGAAATGAGCAGGACCAGGAGATCATTATATACTTCAACAACAATACTATATGATGACCAGTTCTGATGGATCAGGCCATCCTCAGCAACGAAATCAACCAAATCATTTCTAATGGAGCAGTAATGAACTGAATTAGCTATGCCCAGAAAAAGAACTCTGGGAGATGACTAAAACCATTACATTGAATTCCAATCCCTATATTTATGCACACCTGCATTTTTTATTTCCTTCACAAGCTAATTGTACAATATTTCAGAGTCTGATTCTTTTTGTACAGCAAAATAATGTTTTGGTCATGTATACTTATTGTGTATCTAATTTATATTTTAATATATTTAACATCTACTGGTCATCCTGCCATCTAGGGGAGGGTGTGTGGGGGGGTAAGAAGTGAAAAATTGGAACAAGAGGTTTGGCGATTGTTAATGCTGTAAAGTTACCCATGTATATATCCTGTAAATAAAAGGCTATTAAAAAAAAAAAAAAGAAAATTCATAAAAAAAGTACTAAGTACAAGTACTAAACTAAAGAACTATTAATCACCATGCTAAACTGTATTATCAATTCCACTGAGTTAACACCTTTCTCCAGAATTTTGACCCATTACAGAAGTCTGCATTTTGATTTGGATAATGTATTCTTTTGCAACCTGGAGAAAAGAGGGAAAAATTAAAATCCACTTATAATATTTTACTGAGCAGTATACTATCAGACAACTAAGTCAAAGTAATTATAGCTAATGTATCAGAGGAAGAATTTGAATCTTTTTTTTTTTTTCTGGAAGTAGAAGCTAGTTTTCTATTCACTCCCTCATATTCACTCTTAACTTGTCATAAATCTTCAGTCCAACAATTTAGTCCTAGTATTTTATGTGAAAGAGTAGAGTGGAAATTCCATTGTGAATTGAAGAGTTTGCATAATTTTAAATCCCCTGATATATATGCTGTAGCAGACTTTTAGTTTCTTTCTGTTACTGAGACTTCTGGTAGGAGAAATTTGCATGTGAGAAAATGCTGGAGGCTATGACTAATTATTCTCATAAAGTCTAGCATGATGGATGTGTGCTTTTTTTTTCCTCTTGAAAAAGATGATAGAATCTGGCACCATGTAATTTGCTTAATTTAATTTTTACTTTGGGACTTAAATTTTTTTTATATAAAGAAAATATTGAGGCAGTTAATAAATTTTCAGGTGATTTAATATATTTGTTAAACTAGTTACTTTAATGGAAGAGTCAGTCAAAGTAGCTAATTCCAGAATGATTAAAAGAGAAAAACCTTATACAATGCTATGGTTATCTGGTTGACTGAATTGGTATCACAGGATTAAAAATTTCAAGATAAAAGGTGTCCCAACCACCCGGGTTATATAGGTAAACTGTTTCATTTTGTAAATGAAGAATTTGAGATCTAGAGATTCAAGGTGATACAAATAGTAAACCACTGAAACAGATCTGAATTTAGGCTGTCCATCTTCAAATCTGCATTTCTTTAAAATTGCATCATGTACTTAATTAGTATTTAATTGTTTGCTTTCAAATTACTTTATTTTCATAACATAGGACTTTAAAATAGTTAAGGTTTGTCAAATTCAACTAGAATATTAATTCATAAACACAGGTATGCAGAAACCATGGACTAGGTGTGTTGAATGAAATTGTGTCTGGCAGCACTGTGCACAATAGAGAAACAGAGGGAGAGGTGAGAGCATTCTAAGACTCCAGATTGAAACAAGGTTGAAGGCTATTGCAGTAGTCCAGAGTTGCAGAGATAATGGTCTGAAATAATGATGGCAATGGCAAGGGAAAGAAAAGTATTGCAAGGGATATCTCAAACTCTGAATAAATGTGTATTGGAGGGACAAATAAGAAAGAGAAATGAAAAATTATAGAGTTTTTGAGACTTGGGCAATGGTGGGATTATAACATCTTTCATAGAAATTGGAAATGTAAAACATATAAATATAAATAATATAATGATTTGGTCAAATTTACATATATATAACTAATTTATGACAGTAATAAGCATACTAGCTACTAGTATAAAATGAAAACTATATATAGTAAAACATATACTCTATAGATTGAGACTATATATGGATATTAATAGATAATTACTCATAAATACCCATATTTGTATCTATATTCAATGTATAGTATACATATTAGGTATAGAAAGTATTGTGCATGCTATAGTTAATATTGTATCTATGTATTATATATTAGAATTATATATTAGAATTAGAATGTATGTATAGAATTAGAATTAGGATGTATGTACATCCAACATAGAATATATTATGCATGTGATAAATAATATATGCACATAGCTATACATGAACTTTTACTTATATGTAATCTTTCTAATATAGTAATTCACAACTGAACAAATAAACAACACACATATATGTTTGTGTGCATATATATGTTTGCATGTGTATATATATTCATGGGTTTGTGCCATATGAATACATTATATTCCCTGTGTGACAGGAATAGTACTGTAACCCCTTCTCCCATCCGCATTGAGTATTGATTGATTAATTCCTTAAGACTTGTTTGACTTGGGAGAGTAAAATTAAAGGCTAAGACTGTCATGTCTCACTCATGATCTTTATGGGATTTTCTTGGCAAAAATATGAACGTGAATTGCCATTTCCTTCTCCAGTGCATCACCTTTTGGTAGAACTCTCCATTGTGCCATCTTGGGCAACTCTAGAGAACATAGTTCATAATTTCATCGAGCTATACAATTGATTCTGCCATGACAAGGTAGAGATCCGTGCTATAGTGGACTAAAAGTCAAAAATACTTTCATTCATATCTTAGTAAAAATTCAGATCATAATTTTTTTAATTTACTAGCCAAGATTAAAATATTCCTCTTTCTCGTGAGGGTACCTTTCACTCTCATTTCTTTGATATAAACCTTTCATTTCTTAATAGATTACTATGGTTTGCCAATGCTACTTTCACAAAATCTCTTGCATCCATTGCCCCTCCCTTAATGATATGATATCATATCACTAGATCAGGCCTGCGTCATTATTTTACCCCCACTGGACCTACTAAAATAGCCACCTAATTGGTCACCTTATATCTAGCCTCTTTCTTGTCCAATCCCTCCTTTATATAGCTACCAAATTAATATTTCTAAAGCAAAATCTTGATCATGGAATTTCCCTTCTGAAGAAACTTCAAAGATTGTCTATTATCTCCAAGATAAAACATAAACTTTTATGCTTGGTATGCAAAACCATTCATAGTCTGTTGGCAATCTCTTTTTAGGTTGATGACATATTGCTCTCCTTCAACATAAAGGGATTGAATTTACATCTGTCATTTTTATGCCTTTCGCACAAATTGTCCCTAAGAATTAAATGACCTACCTACTCACTTCTGCCCAATGTTATCTATAGTGAATATCTAACAGGACAGTGGAACAGAAAGTTCATGAAAAGTAATAATATGAAAGAAGATACAAAAGGCAAGTAAGAGAAAGACTCTAAGTGTTGGGCTAAAAGAAATTAGGGCATTTTGAATGAATAAGAGTGTGTGTGTGTGTGTGTGTGTGTGTGTGTGTGTGGAGGTGAAGTAGGAGGAATGTGAAAGATAAGTTTAAGGATATTAATCTAACATCTGGGTAGAATATGGATTAGAAAAAGCGAAGTTCCCGTGATTAGAATTGTCCAACAGTGAAATCTATATATTATCTTTCACAACTAATCATGTTTTTGTTTGCTTTGTTTCCTGGTTTTCAATATGGAGGCAAACAGAACTGGTCTAAATCTTCTTCCACATAATACCTCTTTAACTATTTGAACATAGTTGGGTTTTTTCTTGTTATTAGTTCCTTCAAATTGACTTCCTATGGCATCGGTTTAAGGACTATTACATCTCCTT